>NC_133650.1:190257720-190557720 GCF_009905375.1 Apium graveolens
AAACAGATCAAAATCGGGTATTTTATATGGGTCAAACGGGTCAAAATCCGGGTCGTGAAGAACACGCCGGATTTTACCCAGAATCCGGCCACCGGTGCAGATTCCGGTGAGCCATTTTCAGGCCAAAAACGGAACCGTTTGGTTCATTTTTCGCAGGGTTTCAATCCCAAATCACTTCACCAATCTGATTCAGACCACAACATACCAAAAACATCTCAGAATCTTCATCTCCGATCAAAACCGACTTCAACTCCGGCCAAAACCCTATCTTTTGATTCTGTAAATCAAACTCAACGTTCTATAGTGCAAATTAAAGCTAAGAACACATACAATCAAAGCCCTAACCTTTCAGGAACCAAAGATTCACAGAAATCATTGAGTTGTAATTTGAAAATTCGGTATAAACCCTAGAAATCGTGAATCACTATACAAACATCATTTGTTCAATTAAACACCATGAATCGACTGTAAATCATCTAACAAAGCTATATCAATCATCAAAACATCAAAATAACCCTGAAATCAAAAAGTCCTAATTCGAACATAAACCCTAGAATTTGAAAATAAAAAATGATGCATTAAAACATGAAATTGATATCAAAAACAGAAAGAACAAATCAAAACCTTCGATTTGGTTACTGGAATCACACGATTAGATGAATAAATCAGCTGGAAATCACAGTTTGATTCTCGACCCGATTCAAGTTCTTCCCGACCCGATTTACAGAGAAAATAATTTAATTTCTGATTTTTTAGTTTATAATTAATAATAATTAAATAAAAATTAGGCTATTTATAGTAGTAAAATTAATACCCCTAAATAAAATTAAGGCCTTAATTCTATACTTTTTAAAATTAATAGGCCCCTAATTTTATAATTTTTGAGTATTAAAATTTAATTTATAA
Organism: Apium graveolens; assembly: GCF_009905375.1. Lineage (NCBI taxonomy): Eukaryota > Viridiplantae > Streptophyta > Magnoliopsida > Apiales > Apiaceae > Apium > Apium graveolens. The sequence continues at coordinate 190,258,627 of NC_133650.1, forward strand.
ATATTTTATATATGCAATATATATGCCAAAATTTCCCAAAAATTGTGAATATTGCAAAACTGCAAAGAAATAATATAAATGAAAGTCCTATAATTTTATAAAAATAAAAATGTGATTTTTGTGGGGTTTTTAACACCCAATGGGGCCAGGAAAAGTCATTTTTCGTAAAACGAGAAAATTTATAAAATGCCTAGATGTTCAGAATAATGCGATGGTAAAAGCCGTTTGATGAAAAATAAGGCCCATTATTTTATTTGAAATACTGGCTTTAAAATCATGGTTTGGGTCGTAAAACGTTTGAAATGAAAGCGATGAATGCAAAATAAAATATCTTAAAAATATCTTAAAAATACAGAAATGACACGGAATGCACATAACACGTAACAATTAGGGTTTGACAGATAATTACACGTAAATGACACATTAACATACATCATTTATTATAAATATGATATAATACAGATGTAGATTTCCCAGACGTTACAGAATAGGTGCTTCCTTTCCAACAAATTTCTTCACCAATTCTTCCTTTCCTAGTATAGGAACTGGAGTCTCAGCAGAATCACTGTCTTCAGAACTTGAGGAAGACTCATTATGTCCTGACAACACAACAATGTGTGAAGCAGCTGGAGATTCAGGAACAGCTTCATTAAATTCTGAACATCAGAATTTATCTCCAGAGCTGGTGTGGTTGATGTAGATGGTATCTCAGCATTTAAAATTGGAAAATGAGTTTGAAATTATTGAGCTTCTATAGATGGAGCTTCCAGATAAAGAACATTTGGTATATTCAAATTACGAATATCTATTTCAGAATTGTCAGTGTGTTCTTCAGCATCATCTGTAGCTTTAATAGGTGAGACATGAGGGGTTACAACTGTATCAGTAGCAGTTTCTTTGGCTTGAGCTGGAAGGGCTTCAATAATAGTTGGTTCTTGTGAGATCGGAGATTCCTGATCCCCTTCCTCAGCTTCTTCAGTATCTTCTGATGGAGCCTTAGCCAAATACCTCGTAGCCTTCATTTTCTTCAATCTCCTTGCCAATGAAGGAGTTGTTTTAGCAGATTTAGAACTTACAGATTTCTCTTTCAAAGTATCAGAACTTTGAGCTACAGTTTCTTTCTTAGAAGTAACATTCTCAGCTTCAATTATCATAGGTTCTGATGCATGAACCCGTGCTTCAATTATTTCCTCAAATCAATAAAATTTATTATTGACCATAATTGTAATCAAAACATTCATCACAGGATAAAGTTAAAAATAGATGAAGAAAAGATTAACAAATTGCAATTAAACATGCACAGTCACATAATTTGAGAAACAGAGACTAAATCTTGCAATTAAAGAAAATTTCATTAATATATCAAATGAGTACATTTCATGAAATTTATCGATTACATGCAAAATTTACAAGATAGTCCTATTCTAAGATTCTTAACATCAACAGCCTTAGTCCTAGTTTAAGAAGCCTGACAAAGCTGATGGTGAAGAGAAACGGATGGATTACATTTAATTTTTCATCCTACTTTCAACAAAGAGAACAGCAAGATGAACGATTTTCTCCTGCTGTTTAAGAATACGAAGATGAACTTCTCTTTGGAAAGACAACAGGTCATTTTTGATGTTGTCTGGAAGTTGAATCCAAATGTCGAATGGAATGTTGTTGATAGGATATGAAGTCGGAATTCCATTTCGAAAAATGGTCACAGTGTCTGTGCCATAGCAGTAAAACCAACTAAAATGTGCCATTATTTGAGAGAAATGAAAAGATGTGATTTTACTAATGAATGATCAGGCATTTAAATAGCCAATGGAATACCAAGGGACACGAGGGCTGTTTAATGATTAAGAATAAAAATAATGATGTCTCGTCTCCCTGGACCGATGTGTAATAATAACAATTAGTAAAAAGTTAAAGCAAGAGTTAATGAGCACGTAAAATAAACAATAATTACTGTGCACATGCAGTGTTTTAAGACCAACACGTTTATCACTAACCCATAATGATTATGACTGTTTTTATCTTACCCAAATATATTCTTATTTAAATATGACAGTTTCAGATTTTACCACAAATAAGTCAAGTAAAGAATAATGCCACGTAAGCATCAAGGATTCCATCAGGATTTAATATCAGAACTTAACTTATATCAGATTTTACCAGTCATCAGAATATGGCTTTTGAACTCAAAAAGTGAATATCGTTTTCTGTGCTTCTTCATACAAATACTGACTTGTTTTCTTCAGAGTTTAATCATCAGAACTTCCATCAGAACTTGTCCTCAGAATTTATACAAATGACACTTAACTTTTTATCAAAAACAACTTAATCACCACAATAATTTTCATCATTAATATGGAGTGAAAGTGTGTGCATTTAGCAAAATATCATATAAAGATTAAAGTCTGATAAACTTTAGTACATCTTAGAAATAAGGCATAACTAAGAAAAGTGCTTAAAATCTGTCATAAATCATGAAGTCTACTGTAGAACAAATTTATGAAAGAGTCCACCTCAACTGTTTGTGCTCATTTTATGCATCTTTTGAAATTCCTTTTTACAGTGGCTTCTCAGTGTAAGTGAGTCATGACTGCTTATTAGAATTTATGCTGTTGTTAGAGTATTTCTCCAGTAATCAAATAATGTGAAAAGTCACCAAGAAAATTTATTTGCTTTTCTAATACATATTACTTAATATCAGCAATGCACTTGGGTCTTCCCTTCCACATATTTACTCTAGATCTCAAAAGAGTACCTGACTTTTTTTTCTTTTCTTTTCTTTTCTTTTGATAAGTGAGGCTTATCAGCATTTAGTTCATCCTTAAGATTTACTGACATCAGAATCTAACAGATAAGAAGCAATAATCTAGTTTGTGACTTAGTAATAAGATACACAAAGTAAACTTGACTAAGCTCAAAATCAGAATTTGCTTGTGTTAATGAGTTTCCACATAAACAACTAATTCAAACATGGGATTTCTAGTATGTTAAAGACTACTAGGTTAGCATCTAGCATAGTTATCCTCATTGGATTGAATAGTCACAGAACATTCAAAACACTATCAGAGTTTAAAGATTCATATCAGATAACAATCAGCATTTAATGAATTTCAATTTTAAGCATAGATTATATGAAAGTAAAACAATCTATAAACACTGATCATAAAGTCTGATGCATAAGAACAAAAACTAAGCAGATTTAGAGAAAGAACCTGAAACCATTCCAAGTTTATTTACCAGACTTGTAAAAGTAGCTTCACATAGTGGTTTTGTGAAGATATCTGCTAGTTGTTGATCTGTTGGAACAAAGTGCAATTCCACTGTACCTTCCATCACATGTTCCCTTATAAAGTGGTAATGCTGATGTGCTTTGTCATTGAGTGTTGAACTGGATTACCTGTCATAGAAATAGCACTTTGATTATCACAGTAAATAGGGATTTTAGAAAATTCTAACACATAATCCAGTAACTGATTCTTCATCCAAAGAATCTGTGCACAACAGCTTCCTGCAATAATATACTCTGCTTCTGCAGTTGATGTGGAAATTGACTTATGTTTCTTGCTAAACCAAGAAACCAATCTGCCTCCAAGAAATTGGCAGCTTCTAGTAGTGCTTTTCCTGTCTATTTTACATCCTGCAAAATCTGCATCTAAGTAACCTATTAGCTTAAAAATCTGATTCTCTAGGATACCACAATCCCAGATCAGTTGTACCCTTAAGGTACTTGAAAATTCTTTTCACGACTATTAAATGAGGTTCTCTTGGATCAGCCTGAAATCTTGCACGAAGACAGGTAGCATACATGATATCAGGTCTACTTGCACTTAAATAGAGTAAAGAGCCAATCATACCTCTGTAGTTAGTAATATCTACTGGTGAACCAGTATCTTTATCTAACTTGGTTACAGTGGCCATGAGAGTGGATGTTGTTGAACAATCTTGCATTCCAAACTTCTTTAGTAAATTTCTGGTGTACTTGGATTGACAGATAAAAGTACCTTCTTCATTTTGCTTGACTTGAAGGCTCTGAAAATAACTAAGTTCTCCCATCATATTCATTTGATATCTTGACTGCATTAGCTTTTCAAACCTCTCATAGAGTTTGGCATTAGTAGAACCAAATATGATATCATCAACATATATCTGTACCAAAAGTAAGTCCTTTCCATTGTTGAGGTAGAACAGTGCTTTATCAATTGTACCTCTGTGAAATCCACTTTCCAGAAGGAATTGAGCTAGAGTCTCATACCATGCTCTAGGAGCTTGCTTAAGGCCATAAAGTGCTTTATCAAGCCTGTAGACATGATTTGGAAATTTTGAGTCTATAAAGCCTGGAGGTTGTTCAACATAGACCACTTCTTTCAATTCTCCATTAAGAAAAGCACTTTTCACATTCAGTTGAAAGACTTTAAACTTTTTGTGAGCAACATAAGCCAAAAAGATCCTTATGGCTTCTAACTAGCAACTGGTGCAAATGTTTCATCATAATCAATAACCTCCTGTTGAGAGTAGCCTTTAGCAACCAGCCTTGCTTCATTCCTTGTAATTATGCCATCACTATCAGTTTTATTTCTAAACACCCATTTTGTGCCAACAATAGATCTGTTCTTTGATCTTGGCACTAGGGTCCAGACTTTATTTCTTTCAAATTCATTTAACTTTTCCTGCATTGCTTGCACCCAATCAGCATCTTGAAGAGCTTCTTCCACTTTCTTTGGTTCAGTCTGAGATAGAAAAGAATGATAGAGACATTCATTTGATGTTGCAGTTCTAGTTCTGATACCTGCTTCAGGATCTCCAATAATTAAGTCAGGTGTATGTGATTTGGTCCACTTCCTTGCATATTAAAGTTGACTTCTAGAACTGGATCCTCCCTCATGATCCATGTTGTCTCCATCAGCATTTTCTGATGCTCCCCCTGTAGTTATGCTCTCTGAGACTTCAGAATTTGACTTGGATCCTTTAGGATTTGAAGTATCAGAGCTTCCAGAATTATCAGAATTTAACTCATTAGAACTAGATGAATCAGAGTTTGAAGAGCTAGTATCAGGTTCTGATGCTTCTTTAGAGTCTTGAGATGTGGTAGGATCTTCAGCTTGCTCCCCCTGGACAGATGCATTTTCCTTTGAAGTTGTTACCACAAATTCAATGACATCAGTACTTATAGGTTCAGAGTTTAAGTCATCAGAATTTATAGAATCGGAATTTAAGTCTTCATTTTCAAATCTCAGCTAATCGTGATCATTGAAATCTTTAAGTCCTTTAATCTTTTTATCATCAAAAGATACATTGATAGATTCCATGACAACTCGTGTTCTTAAATTGTAGACTTTGAAGGCTTTTGTGGAAAGTGGATATCCAACAAAAATTCCTTCATCAGCTTTTAGATCAAATTTTGACAGCTTTTCAGGATGAGTCTTAAGAACAAAACACTTGCAACCAAATACATGAAAGTATTTCAGATTTGGCTTCTTTTTCTTCACCATCTCATATGGTGTTTTTCCATGCTTGTTTATGAGTGTTGCATTCTGTGTAAAACAAGAAGTCTGCACAGCTTCAACCCAAAAGTAGGTTGGCAGCTTTGCTTCATCAAGCATAGTTCGTGCAGCTTCAATGAGAGTCATGTTCTTTCTTTCTACTACTCCATTTTGTTGTGGAGTTCCAGGTGGAGAAAATTCATGTTTGATTCCTTGCTCTTTGCAGAACTCTTCCATTGTTGAATTCTTGAACTCAGTGTCATTATCACTTCTTATAATTTTAACAGAATCTTTGACCAACTTATCCAGCTGTCTGACATGATCAGTTAGAGTAAATGCAGTTTCATTCTTCTTGTGCAAGAAGTACACCCAAGTGTACCTTGTGAACTCATCCACTATAACCATAGCATATTTCTTCTTTGCAATAGACATGACATTGACCGGACCAAATAGATCAACATGCAGTAGGTGATAAGACTCAAGAATTGATGACTTGGTTTTGCTCTTGAAAGAAGATTTTCTTTGTTTTGCCTTTTGACATGAATCACAAAGGCCATCAGGAGCAAATACTGATTTTGGCAATCCTCTCACAAGATCTTTCTTTACAAGCTCATTTATGTTATTGAAGTTTAAATGAGAGAGTCTTTTGTGCCAATTCCAGCTTTCTTCAATTGATGCTCTACTCAACAAACAGATTGCAGAACCATCAGTACTTGTTAAAAGTTTGGCTTCATAAATGTTACCACGCCTATAACCTTTCAGAACCACTTTGCCTGTAGAATTGCTAACAACTTCACAGTGTTCTTCAAAGAAATCCACATGATAACCTTTGTCACAGATTTTACTCACACTTAGCAGATTGTGTTTAAGTCCTGAGACAAGAGCTACTGTTTCAATGATGACATTCCCCAGATTAATATTGCCATATCCCAGAGTTTTTCCCATATTTCCATCTCCATAAGAAACTTCTGGGCCAGCTTTCTCCACAAAGTCTGAGAGCAGGGCTTTATTTCCAGTCATATGTCCTGAACATCCATTATCCAGTACTAGGATGTTTCTCTTGTTGCCCTGCAATCTCAAAGACCACTAATGGTTAGTTTTAAGGACCCAGACTTGCTTGGATCCTTTGGCCTTTTTAAGTTTGTTAGCATTTGCAGCGGATTTAATATCAGAGTTTATGCTAACATGCTGTTTATCAGAACTTATATCAGACTTTGCATCAGTTTTTACACTAGAAGGAATTAAAGCAACTTTCTTCAAAGAAGGTTTTATTTGATAGTAATCATAGTATAAACTATGATATTCCTTACAAGTATAAATGGAATGCCATAAACTACCACAATGAAAACAAAGATTTTGTGGCTTAAACCTAACAGACTGACTCTTAACTCATGACTTAGGAGGTAAAGAGTTTATATTCTTATTCTTCCTACAAAAAGAAGCAAGATGGTTAGAGTTTCCACAGTTATAACAGTTCTTTGTAGGAGCATTAGGAACATGCATATAATTATTGCTTTTATTCACACCTTCATTTCCATTCCTATTTTTCCTAGATGCCTTAACCTTGTTGACATTCCTTATTTCTTTCAGCTTATGCTTAAGCTGCTTCTTTGTCATTAAGCATATGTTGACTTCAGTTGGTTTATCCTGTTCTAATTTGTCAGAAGTTGACTTCTCCTTAACTTCTGTCTTAGAATCTTTCATCTTTTCAGAATCATACTTTACAGATTTAGCTACAAACTTAACAGGATTTACCTTTGGCTTAAAAGTTTGTTTAACAACAATTGGCTCAATTTGTTCAGTTACTTTTTCATTTTTGTCATCTCCATAACCTAAGCCCTCTTTCCAGTTTCCACTACTTAATAAATTCTGATTTGTTCTTCCAGAGTTAGTCCAAGTCCTGATAATCTCATTTTCCTTTTCTAACTCAGTTTTTAGAGATTTATTCAATTTTAGCAATTCATCTCTAACATAAAAAGCATCATCTCTCTCTTTCTGAGTTTAATGGAACATAACTAACTCCTTTTCTAAATAATCATTCCTTTTCTTAAAAGGAAGATTTTCAGAAGTTAATCTTTCACATGTTAAAGTTTGATCTCTGTAGCTAATAAACATGGTTTTAAGATATAATCTCAACTCAGTAATATCATCAGTATGAAAAGCATAAGTTGTTTGAGGTACCTTTAATTCAGCAGTTTCAGGGCTGCCATCAGCATTTGCCATCAAGGCATAGTTCATCTCATCTTTAGAATCTGAAGAGTTTGTCCAGCTTTTCTTCTTTGTGACAAGTTCCTTGTCTTCGTCACTTTTTCCTTTCTTGTAGTCAGGAAATATGTGGACTTTCTCACCACAATTGTAGCATTTGACATTTGAGTAATCTCCTCTGTCAGACTTTCCTCCTCTGCTTTCAGATTTTCTGAAACCCTTCTTATCGGTACTTCCACCTTTCTTGAAAAACTTGTTTCCCCTTCTGAATTTCCTATAGGCTATCTTTGTGATACCATTCACCATAAGAGCTCACAATTTCATCATCTCTTCATCAGCATATATTTTAGGTAAACTTTCAGTTTCTAAATCATCATCATCAGAACTTGATGATTCTGAATCAGACTTTGTGATGAGAGCTTTTCTTTTGCCTTTCTTTGAGACAGCCACTTTGGAGAATTCCTCCTCAGCTTTAAGAGCAACTGTCCTTGAATTTCTCCCTTGTCTCTTGCTTCTTTGATCCATCTCAAGTTCATAAGTCTTGAGCATACCATAAATTTCGTCAATAGTAGTTTTATCAAGAGCATAGTTGTCTCTTATAATAGTAGCCTTCAAATCCCAACTTTCAGGAAAAGCTAAAAGGAATTTTAGATTTGAATCTTCAAGATCATATCCCTTGTCCACCAGTGACAGATCATTCAAGAGTTTTACAAACCTGTCATATAAGTCGGTTAATGACTCATCACTTTTTGAGTCAAAGTGCTCATACTCTTGAGTGAGTATAGTCCTCCTATTCTTCTTGATTGCATCAGTTCCCTGGCATCTTGTCTCCAAAGCATCCCATATCTCCTTAGCAGTCTTAAAGTGAATTACCCTGTTTAACATGACATTATCAATGGCACTATACAGCAAATGCCTTACCTGTGACGCCCCCCCAAATCCGGGGTCAGGATTGGGTGTCACTACACAACTTTAAATAATAAAAAAAAACTGTATATTAAAATAATATACAGATAACCCCTCATAATCAGGATCGCTTACAGGTTATAGTATGAAACAAGAATCTAACCTTTTAAACTTTACATTGTCTAAATACAATTTCATTACCTCACTACTAATTTCCTTGTATTGATCACTCCAACATCTCCACATTTTTTCAGCTGGAATCTCACCACTTTTGCTGTCTACTAAAAGCTATTCACCTTGCCCTCATTTGATACTGAAAGAAATAAGAGTTCACAAAGCAAGAGTGAGCCAAAAATGCCCAGCAAGTATCATAAATGGTTTCCATATATCAGATCAGAAAACTCCTGGAAACGATTGTTGAATGATTTTAAAAACGTCTTTGCGTATCTAAATAGTTGAGCGAACAAAACATCGGCCCTCATTGGCCTTCAATCATAAATCGCATTTTTCCGTAAAAGGACAGTAATCGTTTTACTATTTCATATTTTTAAAATAAATCTTGGTGTGAGTTTATAATTATGAACTACTCGGAAAGGGATGCCATTAATGGCGATCAACAATAAATTAGACTGGACACTAGAACCAACATATGCACTATAACCTGCTGATCAGTCAGGAGATAGTGCGGATCTATACCCAACTGCATAGACCCAACCAACATATGGGGCACCCAGGAAACTATGGCCTAAAGGGGTCCGGTTCATCTCCGGCCCATAGGATCCAGCTCATCACTGGTCCTAATAATAACCGTCCAGCCCGTAGAGTATTTTGATATCAAATCATTTTGATTTCAAAACATCCCAAATTAGGGTTCGCAAATAACCCGAACGAATGGGAATTTGCTTAAGAGAGTAATCGAATTATAGAAACAATAATGGAAAGAACTGGCATAATAAGAGTAATTGCAGTGAAATATAAAACAGTTTAACTATTCTGAACTTAGAATATGAGCGAATAAATATTTACAGTATTTAAGGAGAAAGGTTAGGAATACTTGCAGTATTTAAAGGAAAATTAAGAATACTTGCCTCAATTGATAATCCTCCGATCTTTAACTAGCTGCCATATCACTCAGTCCTGTCGCATCTGTATTACCCTTGACGGGCTACTTGACCTTTCTTATCATTTACCCTCTTAGGTTTATCCTTATTCTGAATTCACTCGTTTCAGTATTACACGCAATCAGGCTTTACTTCTACAATCTCTATCTGGCTTTGAACGTCTCGCACTATGTGCATCTATCACAAATAATACTATTCAATGAACTGACAATATATAATTAACTAGTCTATACACTTATCCCTATCGTCTACCCGCCCGATAATAATATATAAGAATCACATTTCATTCAGATAACGTTCAAAAGACAGGCTGACTCATTATTTACATAATACGTACATATAGAGCATTTAATCATATTATCCACATAACACATAATCACGTAATTCATGTAGCACATAAGTTGAATCGTCAAAAGATAGGTCTCGATATGTTTAGAGTTGAAGTTGGGTCAAAAAGAATATTTTATCAATCAATTATTGACTCGGAATGATCCATAAAATAAACGTCATTTAGATACGAAGGAATTTAGGTCTCGAAATTATTTTTAATAAAAGCAAAATATTTTTCTGAGTCTAGAGGCGTTCGATTCGTATTAAACTGAAAAACGGTTGATTTATTATGAATTTTTGATCATTTTTCGAAATTAAAACGATCTCCGAATTATTTTATAATTAAACAATAGGGTTCAAATACCCGAATTTGGCTTTAAAATAATTTTATAATAATTATCGAGCCTTGAAAATAATTTAAAATAATATTTTAAAGCTCGAAACTATTTTTTAGAATTTTTAAATCCAAATGAATAATTAAATCTAATTAATTAATCAGTTAAATTTAATTAATAAATAATTAAACTAATTAATCAATTAATATTTAAATTAATTGACAAATTAATTAATTAAATATTAACTAAAATTAATTAACTAAATAATTTAGATTTATTTTTGAATTTATAAATCATAAAAATGAATTTTCAGAAATTAAAAATAGATTTTAGAAATTAAAAATACAATTTTTTTTTGAATTATTTGAAAATAGAATTTTCAGAAACATTATTTTTAAAACAGAATTGGGGAAATCCGGATCGAACCCGGGTCATGGCGGGTCGAAATTCCGGGTCAAAAAGAACCAACCGGGTCGCGAAGAACACCGGTGGTTCTTCCCAGTTTCCGGCTATCACCGGCGGTTCTCCAACCAGTCCCAACGGAGGTCAAAACAGCTCGGTTCGGCCCTATTTCTTGCTGCAAATCGTTCGTATACATTAATAAAACACCCAGGAATTGGTAAACATCAGAAACGACCATCCATCGTCGATTCCGGCGACTTCCCAGCGAAACGTCGGCCATGTCCGGCGAAAAAATGATTCTGCAGAATCGGAACTCAAACTCGACGATGTCTATACGAAAATGACGCTTGTAATATGCACAATCAAACCCCCAAGCTCATACTAACATCAGATCATTAGAAAATCAAAAACGATTATTCGAAATTATTTAGAACCCTAGAATTCGAATATGCCACTCCGGGAATCGTTTGGTTCAAATAAATATGGGAATCAATTGCAAATGATAAGATACAGCTAACCCAATCATCAATTGCATCCAATAACCCCAGAATCAAAATCCCCCAATTATCAATTAAGAATATTCAACCCAAGAACCCTAATTTTAATTTTCGAAAATCAAACACTCGTTTCTATATGATGTGAAGCTCAAAATCAAACATATGATATACCAAAGTGATCAGAAAATTATTCCCTACATGATTATAGCATCAAATCATATCAACAACCTCAAGAACAAAAATTCGTATTTAAATCCTTAATAAATTCGAATTAAAACAATTAAACAGAAAATTACCTGATGTTTCTGGGTTGAAATTGATGATTGATTCAGTTTCTATATTTCGAGAGCTTCGTTTTGATATGCTGCATGCCCGAATCGGAGTTCGATAACGCCTTCGTTCGTACGATTGATTCTCAGGAACGTATCAGTTTCTAGGGTTTTCTCTGTATTTACGGTATTTTTTACTGGTTGCAAATGAATAAACAAAATAAATGAAATAAGAAATAAGCTATTTATATTTACGGAATATTGGATCGTTCTGGATCATTTTGGATCGTTAAATTAGTTGCTTAGCCGCTAAGTAACTACAAAAACGATACAATTTAATACTAGAATTGGATAATCATCAAAACCGGGCTTTTCATAAAACACCATATACGAAAACAATATAAAAATATCTCGTCTCTCGAGAATACGGGTTTTATCGATTTATCAAAATAACTATCGTATCGAAAATTTTTGCGCCGGGCCGCGCACGGGTCAAACCGTAATCCAGATCGAAAAAGTCAAAACACGAAAAATGTCTGGAATTACCAGATTAGGTTAGGAAGGAATTTTCGGAAGAGTTTCGGGTTATAAAAACATAAAAATGGTTGAAGTCGGACGATTCCCGGCTTTATAAAATAATTTTGTAATTATATAAAAAAAATAATTAATAATTCATAAATCATTATAAAATCATCTAACATTCCAAAAATTACCATAAAAATACCTTAATTATCTATATTTTATTCTGGACATATTAAAATTAACATACTCACATTTTATTATATACAAACATCCAAATATTATTATCAATCATCAGATAATTCATCAAAAATTCATATAATATTCACATAATAATCATATATTGATACAAATAATGACACGATATTTCCCGGATGTTACATCCTTCCCCCCTTAAAAGAATTCTGTCATCAGAATCACGCTAAGGAATAATATTGATACTTTTCAAGTATATAACTTTCATTTTTTCAGGTTAGTCTCTCAATCTCATAATTTTTTTCATAACTTTAACATATAATATCAATCTTTCCTTAATAGTCTCTTGCTAACATCATATTCTATTTGGTGCTTTCATGACTCAATTCAACTCTCCATCTCTTATATCTAATGGAGCTAACTTACTTCCTCTGGATATATACATATACACACTCTATGAGTCCGTTATACGGATAGCGGTGAAACTAGCTCACTTCTATTTATTCTGTCTATTTTATTTTCTAGGAGGGACCAGCATAACACGTCTTAATTCTCTTTTTCTTTCTAATTCTAGTAACTCATGCTTATTTGCGTTACCAACTGTTACTCGGTGTTGAACCTCGTCCTCATATGTTTCTTCGTTCAAATAACCTAATTTGTAATCACTTCCCATCGCATTAGAGGCTTTTTAACCGTTCCTATAATCTTCTTCTTCATTTGTAAATGATGCACTGAGACCAGGGCGTATTTGCTTTCTAACGTTGACTATGATATTCTCCAAGTACTTTTCCTATAATTCCTCGGGCCTCATTACTTTAATTACAACTCAACGGTCTTTCACTGACATTAAATCTGTCAGTTACTCACGTAACCTGAATCAACCTTCATTTTATACATAGGGAGCTAAATTACCTTTCTTAGCCATATACCTTTGAACATCTTATGAATTCGTTATGCCTATAACAACAGGGTCAACCCTTTCATACCCGTTCTATCTATCTCATTGTCTCGATGAACCAACTTAATATATACCAATCTATTTTTCTTTCTAATTTTAATAATTTGCGATTATGCACCTTCCATTTTCCTGATTTTTCTACTTTACTTCTCGCATCTCCTTCTGTTTGGTTAGTCCAGACTATGATTGCTTTCAATCGTATTCGAGAACCTTTAGCTGATCTCTTGAATTTCTTATTCGTGTACGCCCGCTATACTGGGCTCATGGCATCTGACACTTCGAAATGTTCTAAATCTATTCAAAATTAAAAAATTAAAGGAAGATCTTGACAATTGTATTTAACTCACTATTTTGTAGTATTTTTCAATTTCTTTTCAATCACTAACACGTATATTCATCGAGCGAACTCTTTTACTATCTGAAAGGAGATATTAATTTGGAATAGAATGAATCATAACTTTATTCAAAACCGAACTCTTGGTACTAATACTAATTTTGTTGTCATATCAAATTAGACATCAATATGAACTTTGATGCTAACAACATTCCATACTGAAGTCAACACCATTCATCTATATTAATACCACCTTTGATATTTGACAAAAAAAATAAGTATCAGTATATTCCAGAAGTCGGATCAAAACCTGCTCTCAATTTCTAACTTTTCCTATCCCTTTATCCATTCCCCTGCAATCTTAGTGATATTCATTCTTTCTTTTCTTCTCAAGACATTTTTTCTGAATATATCTTGCTTGGTTGGTAATAAACCATACTTTCGTAGCTCATAATTAATTATAACCAAAGTTCATACCTTTGAAGCTTCGAACACAGTTCTTAATTTCTCACCCTTCGCATGCATCTCTTCAGGTGTTCAACTTGGTCTCCCTTAGTTCTTGAATGGGCAAGGATGTTATCAATAAATACAAGTACATTATCCAAATACTCCTGGTACACTATGCTCGCTTAACCCTCGGAAATGACGAGTACATCATATCACTGGAACTCATACTGCCCATACCTTATTCTAATCACAGCCTTTAGGGCGGCCTCAAGTTAACAATTTGCTGATGGTTGATGCGTAATTTCATATCTCCATTCTCTTTTTGTCACAACCACTTTTGTACATGGCGCGAAACATTCTTTATTTCATTATTTATTCCATTCCACATTTCTGAAGTTTTTCTTCATTATTTCTCCATTTTCATTATTCATTATCTCTTTTAAACATAACGAATTTCTTTTTTCTAATAATATTAATCTGTTTATTATTGGATAGGTCATTTCTGGAGTTCATACTGGAATGAAGGTTTTTATTTATAATGTTTAAATTCTTCCTAACAAACTTATCGGATTTCATTGGTAGCTATTTTCTTAGCCTTACTTAACTCATCACGGTTCACATATTTGACTTTACCTCGTTGGTCAACATCCCTTTTCCTTGAGTTCACATGCGGACTTCATCAGTCTCCGTCTTACCTTAGATGCTTGAATTTGCGAACTTTCCATTATTTTACAGCAACTTCCCTTCAATCGCCGTTCAAAAGATGTGTACATTCAAACCTTCCATTAATTCGTCATTCGATATGGGTATACATCCAAGTCCTTCCTGGAACGTTATTGCAGATGATATAATCTCTTTGCTTTATCTCGTACCTTCAGTTCTCGAAAACATTCTTCTCACTAGCATAAACCAATAACTTTTTCCTCTTGTTTATCGAAAAGAGCGTATTTATCTAGATAAAGTCTCGCACATGTCTGTGGTAACATCATGCTAATTCTACTAAACTTTCGATTCCTGCTAATGCCATCACTTCCTTTAACTTGTTAACCGCTTTGATTTTGGATCTGAAAATCATGTTAGAGCTTGGCTCAATCTAATTGGAATCAATCTCCATTTAGCCAACCATTAGTTGGTAAAGTTGATCAATTAACTCTTTTAACCGATCACTTAAACCAAGTAAAGACTAGCTAACTAGAATCAAAGACCAATTACATAAAGTCAGTTCGATCATAACATTCTTTTTCAAGAACCGAAATCACAACCATTTAAAGTACAACTGGGAGTGAGAATATACTTCTTTATTCTTATATGTAGAGTAATCTCTGAAAATTTGGGCAGCACCTCCCCTATACCATCAACTACCCGTCGGACTCAAGCCGACACCATCAATCTACCAAATCATCTACAATCACATCCATCCATATCCATCAACCAAATTCATCCATCCACCATAGCTCAGACTATATCATTTTGATTAGTATTGAAATGAGATTTTTAAGGTCTTGAATCAATCAAGGATTAATATAACCATTCTCTTCCCAGTTCTTTCAGAATATTACAAAATCTTATCAGTAAGCTTTAAAATTTATCTCGTGTCTCAAAATTTTATTTCTTATTTATTGTCGTTACTAATTGTGTATAGTTACTTTTAAAAATTATACCGCATTCTTCAATTGGTCACACCAATCATCTATTGTTGACGATACACACTTACTTTCATTAACTGATCCATTTATCTCTTAATAATTACGCATGGTTTTCATTATTATCGCCACAGTCTGGTGAAAACTCAATTGTCAAATCATTATTTCTTAAAAGGTTTCACTGTCGAGTCACCATTTATTCATTTCCACTTATGTTCCCGTATCGAACCTTCGTCTCTGGCTCGCTTATGGGTATTAAATTCACTATAACTTATTTACTCAAGGTAAAGAACTTCACAATTTCTGGAAAAACACATTCAGAATTTATTTGTAATTAAGAATTCTTCGATCTTGAATCTTCACGACAAATATCTTCCAATGATGAACGGATGCTTCACGTATTAATTGCCTGTCTAAGCCATTGTTCAGAATTCCTTTGATCTTCGATTATCGTCCCGACATTCTTTCGCTTGTATACAACCTTACTTCCTTAGTTTATAACTAATTTATTTGTCACGGTTCGCTAACTATTCATTTCACGTCGAAATCCTCTGAGTTGATGCGTATCATATTACCGCAATCTATCGTACTGATGAGATTCTCATAACACGAACAACTGTCTGACTTGATGTCTTCGCCCCGTCCATGTTATCGATGAATGCCTTCTTCCTTACCCGCAGATGTCCACCATTTATCGGTTTGCAGTCGTATCTATGTTTGTTGTATGATTCACGTGCCACACTATTTCATTTCTTTTGAAATCGTCAGAGAACAGACTCTACGCAAGAGGAGAGTTTGTGAATATAACTTTGATTGAAAACTGAATAAGGAATAATAATGCCACAAACGATTTGGAGAATTTTTTTTTATTCAATAAATTGAAGGGAGAATAATGAGTGAAGATTTAGATGTGAATGAGACAACCATATTCGTATTCAAGATGGCCAGTCTTTCATACTATATGGTCTATAGCACATGATTAGGTGGCGTCCCACCCGACTCTTCGTCATTTCGACCAAGCGTCATATCACAACACTGTTGTCTCAATCAGGAATCAAAAATTTGAGAAGAGAAACAATTCAGAAGGAAAACAATAAATTTTCTTTCATTTTTGCCTCATATCATTTATCAACAGAAACTCATACGTATTCACGGATTGAGATAAACATATGTTGTCGTATTAGAGGAAAAAATAACATTGTTGGTCACTATCTACGCTTTACTTGAACATGCCTTCAAAGATCATTTGAATAATAGAGTTACCATTTCGGTCATGTCATTGCTTTGGAATGTCGTCTAGAAATACCTTCACATTAAATACTTTAATGATTTGATCATAATTGCGTCCCTTACGAAATTTATAATTATTACTTCCAATTTCCTTCAGTCATCCACTGTCCATTCAGTTTTACGAATCTTGTTAAATTTTTAACAATTTCATAAATTGGGTAAATAATGTTTTAACAAGTTAATGTAATCATTAATATTAAACAAAATTTATGTTCGTCTTTCACGGAGAACTTTAAACTTTATTCTCACTAGTCGATCTACTTGGTCCTCCAGATTAACCATACTGAGTCTAATCCCATTCTCCTTTTTAGGTCATTTTTTGCTTATAATAACAAGAACATAAATAGTAATTCGACAACCAAATTGCAAAAATTCATTTCATACAAAAATCTTCTGAAAGTTGATTGAGAAAATCTTCTCCAAAATCTCATTTTAAAATTTTGAAAATCAATTATTTGGTCGTCATTACTATATAAGTTACTTGCTATTCTCTTGATTCGCTAATGAAATATCCATTTAAAGGAATGCCCATATAAGGGTCTCTCCATGTTGGTACATCTTCTATTCTTCCTTGGATTCTGCTTGCACTTATTAGTCGACGAAGTTCCATTTACTATTGTATATCATTTACTTGCAATTCCACCGTAATGTTGACATATGGTATTATCTCTGACATTCTTGCCATCATTTTTTACGCTATGCTTACAACCATGCAAGCGATTCGATGTCCGGTTTATGGACAGGGTCGCATCTTCTTGCTAGTCTTACCTATACCTAGTAAGGTAGATATCATTCCTTGCACAACTCCCGATAAGTGATAGGAATCTTCTCGTAGCGGTGGCGTGTTCAAAACGTGCAACGTTAAGACATAAGCTTCCATCAACTTGTTGCCTCCAGCGTGAAGCTCGTCCTACTACCTAATTCTAACTTAAATCGTACCCAAGACTCACCTAGCCTCTCACATACAAGGTTCTTACAAGACTCGATCACATTTTCTTCAAAACCGCATAAAACGTAGGGTAGCATATCCAGTCTTTGTCATTCTATCGATTTCTCGTTACTGTAGGATCTGAGAACTCAATATACCTATAGTGTTGTGATATTTTCCGTACACTTGCCTCAACAATCCTGGCTTACCAATTCCGTATCGGACCTACCAATCCTTATTCATACTCAATTTCGAACTTAAAATGAGTATGCCTAGGATCTTTCCTATCTTGTATGACCTACCACTCATATCTTACTCTCACCTATTCTTATTTCAGTGACCAATAACCTGTAGCTCTGATACCAACTGTGACGCCCCCCAAATCCGGGGTCAGGATTGGGTGTCACTACACAACTTTAAATAATAAAAAAAAACTGTATATTAAAATAATATACAGATAACCCCTCATAATCAGGATCGCTTACAGGTTATAGTATGAAACAAGAATCTAACCTTTTAAACTTTACATTGTCTAAATACAATTTCATTACCTCACTACTAATTTCCTTGTATTGATCACTCCAACATCTCCACATTTTTTCAGCTGGAATCTCACCACTTTTGCTGTCTACTAAAAGCTATTCACCTTGCCCTCATTTGATACTGAAAGAAATAAGAGTTCACAAAGCAAGAGTGAGCCAAAAATGCCCAGCAAGTATCATAAATGGTTTCCATATATCAGATCAGAAAACTCCTGGAAACGATTGTTGAATGATTTTAAAAACGTCTTTACGTATCTAAATAGTTGAGCGAACAAAACATCGGCCCTCATTGGCCTTCAATCATAAATCGCATTTTTCCGTAAAAGGACAGTAATCGTTTCACTATTTCATATTTTTAAAATAAATCTTGGTGTGAGTTTGTAATTATGAACTACTCGGAAAGGGATGCCATTAATGGCGATCAACAATAAATTAGACTGGACACTAGAACCAACATATGCACTATAACCTGCTGATCAGTCAGGAGATAGTACGGATCTATACCCAACTGCATAGACCCAACCAACATATGGGGCACCCAGGCAACTATGGCCTAAAGGGGTCCGGTTCATCTCCGTCCAATAGGATCCAGCTCATCACTGGTCCTCATAATAACCATCCAGCCCGTAGAGTATTTTGATATCAAATCATTTTGATTTCAAAACATCCCAAATTAGGGTTCGCAAATAACCCGAACGAATGGGAATTTGCTTAAGAGAGTAATCGAATTATAGAAACAATAATGGAAAGAACTGGCATAATAAGAGTAATTGCAGTGAAATATAAAACAGTTTAACTATTCTGAACTTAGAATAGGAGCGAATAAATATTTACAGTATTTAAGGAGAAAGGTTAGGAATACTTGCAGTATTTAAAGGAAAATTAAGAATACTTGCCTCAATTGATAATCCTCCGATCTTTAACTAGCAGCCATATCACTCAGTCCTTTCGCATCTGTATTACCCTTGACGGGCTACTTGACCTTTCTTATCATTTACCCTCTTAGGTTTATCCTTATTCTGAATCCACTCATATCAGTATTACACGCAATCAGGCTTTACTTCTACAATCTCTATCTGGCTTTGAACGTCTCGCACTATGTGCATCTATCACAAATAATACTATTCAATGAACTGACAATATATAATTGACTAGTCTATACACTTATCCCTATCGTCTACCCGCCCGATAATAATATATAAGAATCACATTTCATTCAGATAACGTTCAAAAGACAGGCTGACTCATTATTTACATAATACGTACATATAGAGCATTTAATCATATTATCCACATAACACATAATCACGTAATTCATGTAGCACATTAGTTGAATCGTCAAAAGATAGGTCTCGATATGTTTAGAGTTGAAGTTGGGTCAAAAAGAATATTTTATCAATCAATTATTGACTCGGAATGATCCATAAAACAAACGCCATTTAGATACGAAGGAATTTAGGTCTCGAAATTATTTTTAATAAAAGCAAAATATTTTCCTGAGTCTAGAGGCGTTCGATTCGTATTAAACTGACAAACGGTTGATTTATTATGAATTTTTGATCATTTTTCGGAATTAAAATGATCTCCGAATTATTTTATAATTAAACAATAGGGTTCGAATACCCGAATTTGGCTTTAAAATAATTTTATAATAATTATCGAGCCTTGAAAATAATTTAAAATAATATTTTAAAGCTCGAAACTATTTTTCAGAATTTTTAAATCCAAATGAATAATTAAATCTAATTAATTAATCAGTTAAATTTAATTAATAAATAATTAAACTAATTAATCAATTAATATTTAAATTAATTGACAAATTAATTAATTAAATATTAACTAAAATTAATTAACTAAATAATTTAGATTTATTTTTGAATTTATAAATCATAAAAATGAATTTTCAGAAATTAAAAATAGATTTTAGAAATTAAAAATACAATTTTTTTTGAATTATTTGAAAATAGAATTTTCAGAAACATTATTTTTAAAACAGAATTGGGGAAATCCGGATCGAACTCGGGTCATGGCGGGTCGAAATTCCGGGTCGAAAAGAACCAACCGGGTCGCGAAGAACACCGGTGGTTCTTCCCAGTTTCCGGCTATCACCGGCGGTTCTCCGACCAGTCCTAACGGAGGTCAAAACAGCTCGGTTCGGCCCTATTTCTTGCTGCAAATCGTTCGTATACATTAATAAAACACCCAGGAATTGGTAAACATCAGAAACGACCATCCATCGTCGATTCCGGCGACTTCCCAGCGAAACGTCAGCCATGTCCGGCGAAAAAACGATTCTGCAGAATCGGAACTCAAACTCGACGATGTCTATACGAAAATGATGCTTGTAATATGCACAATCAAACCCCCAAGCTCATACTAACCTCAGATCATTAGAAAATCAAAAACGATTATTTGAAATTATTTAGAACCCTAAAATTCGAATATGCCACTCCGGGAATCGTTTGGTTCAAATAAATATGGGAATCAATTGCAAATGATAAGATACAGCTAACCCAATCATCAATTGCATCCAATAACCCCAGAATCAAAATCCCCCAATTATCAATTAAGAATATTGAACCCAAGAACCCTAATTTTAATTTTCGAAAATCAAACACTCGTTTCTATATGATGTGAAGCTCAAAATCAAACATATGATATACCAAAGTGATCAGAAAATTATTCCCTACATGATTATAGCATCAAATCATATCAACAACCTCAAGAACAAAAATTCGTATTTAAATCCTTAATAAATTCGAATTAAAACAATTAAACAAAAAATTACCTGATGTTTCTGGGTTGAAATTGATGATTGATTCAGTTTCTATATTTCGAGAGCTTTGTTTTGATATGCTGCATGCCCGAATCGGAGTTCGATAACGCCTTCGTTCGTATGATTGATTCTCAGGAACGTATCAGTTTCTAGGGTTTTCTCTGTATTTACGGTATTTTTTACTGGTTGCAAATGAATAAACGAAATAAATGAAATAAGAAATAAGCTATTTATATTTACGGAATATTGGATCGTTCTGGATCATTTTGGATCGTTAAATTAGTTGCTTAGCCGCTAAGTAACTACAAAAACGATACAATTTAATACTAGAATTGGATAATAATCAAAATCGGGCTTTTCATAAAACACCATATACGAAAACAATATAAAAATATCTCGTTTCTCGAGAATACGGGTTTTATCGATTTATCAAAATAACTATCGTATCGAAAATTTTTGCGTCGGGCCGCGCACGGGTCAAACCGTAATCCAGATCGAAAAAGTCAAAACACGGAAAATGTCCGGAATTACCAGATTAGGTTAGGAAGGAATTTTCGGAAGAGTTTCGGGTTATAAAAACATAAAAATGGTTGAAGTCGGGCGATTCCCGGCTTTATAAAATAATTTTGTAATTATATATAAAAAAAATAATTCATAATTCATAAATCATTATAAAATCATCTAACATTCCAAAAATTACCATAAAAATACCTTAATTATCTATATTTTATTCTGGACATATTAAAATTAACATACTCACATTTTATTATATACAAACATCCAAATATTATTATCAATCATCAGATAATTCATCAAAAATTCATATAATATTCACATAATAATCATATATTGATACAAATAATGACACGATATTTCCCGGATGTTACATTACCTTTGCATCTTTGGCAATGGATGAGATATCTTCAGCTGTGTACTCACTTTTCTCCTTTGGTATGGTCTTTGCTGGCTGATCTGCAACTATAATAGAGAGCTTGGTTAGCTTATGCGGTCCTTTATTAATTCTGTTCAGGATCTGTAGCTTCCAGAAACATAGCCATCTTCACTTTCCATATGGGGTACTCAGAAGGTCTTAGTATGGGAACCCTTATAGTCTCATATCGACTGTGGATTTGAGTCTTTTGAGTTTTTTCAGTTTTGGCGGGCTTGGTTGGATTTTCTGCTTCTTCAGACATTATTGTTTTGGATCTTTACTGTATGTGTGTTAACCAATAGGCTCTGATACCACTTGTTAGGCCACACAACACTGTAGAAGGGGATTGAATACAGTGTAGAATACAATCAAATCGGTTTCAAACATAAGTAATAATAAACAGATATATTCGATATAATAAACTCTGTTACAATGGAACTGTTCTCTCACAGTGATGAACAAATATCACGAGAGCTGCTAGGTTACAATGTATAATCTTCTCGATAATGATAACACATATAGTGTAAACCTATGTATGTGTTTATATAGTACACAGTTACAAGATAACTTCTAATTGATATGGAATATAATTCTATCTCCTAAAATATATCAATCAGATATCTTATACAATTCTTTCAGTCATCTAACTCTTTCCATGCATATTTTCTTTTTGTATTAGTCTCGATCTTCTTTCCTGTAAATCAGCTTCCTTCCTTAACTGTTAGTCCTCCAGTACTTAAGTTTAGATATCCATCTTCTGATATTATCTTCTGATAATCTAAGTCCTGATATCCTTAAGTTTTGACTTCCAGTAACTACTGATTCCAGCAAGTACTGATATTTCCTGTTTGTTAAGATCTGAAAACTAAACATGAAACATATTAGACATGACATCTCAAATATATCTAACAGAATCCTATGCAAAGAATGTTGCAAGGCAAGGTCACAGGAAAACCAGGAAGTGGATACAGCTACTGCTATAGCTGCTCAACTTCAAGCTTTGATGATGAAAGTGGACTATTTGGTGAATTATAGAGTTAATCAAATCACTAATGTTTGTCAGCTTTGTGCGGGGCATATGAAACTAAGCAGTGTGCTATTTCTAGCGAATCAGCTCAATTTTTCAGCAACTTTGAGAGATCACAGCAGCAAGCTCCAGCCACTTATCATCCAAATAACCGCAATCATCCTAACTTCAGCTGGAGTAACAATCAGAATGTGGTGCAACAATCTTATCAGCCATACACAGTAAAGCATTATAACCCTCCTAGTTTTCAGCAACCGCAATATGCCCCTAGGTAACAACTTCAACTTCAGCAGCTGCCGCAAGCTAATAAAAAATCTGAATCGGAGGAGTTAAGGCTCATGTGCAAGATCCAAGATGTGTCTATCAAGACCTTGGACAATCATATTGGGCAAATTGCTAATGCATTACTGAATCGTTAACCTGGCACGCTTCCGAGTGATACTGAAGTTCCAGGCAAGAAGGAAGCTAAGGAGCATGTGAAGGCAATTTCATTGAGGTCTGGTAAGGTTACGAATCCTGAAAAAGCTAAGACTCCAGAATCTGAAGTTGAGGCTGAAGAAGAAGAAGTGCAGAAGGAAGCAGAAGTGGAACCAAGGAAGACTACTGTTGAGTACACTCCTCTGGAGGGTAATACAGGGGAGAAACAGATCTATCATCCACCTTTGTTTCCTAAGAGGCTGCAGAAGGAAAAGCTGGATAAGCAGTTTGAGAAGTTTCTGGAGGTGTTCAAGAAACTTCACATTAACATACCTTTTGCTGAAGCTCTTGAACAAATGCCTAGTTATGCGAAGTTCATGAAAGGTATTCTTTCTAGGAAGGTGAAGCTTGATGACTTAGAGACCGTTGCTCTCACGGAGGAATACAGTGTTGTGCTGCAACAGAAGTTGCCTCCGAAGCTTAAAGATCCTGGAAGCTTCACTATTCCTTATTCTATTGGAAAGGTGTCATTTGACAAATGCTTATGTGACTTGGGAGCTAGCATCAATATGATGCCCTTGTCAATCTTCAAGAAATTGGACTTGCCTGATCCAAAGCCTACTTATATGACTTTGTAGTTGGCCGACCGTTCTATTACATATCTGCGTGGTATTGTGGAGGATGTCTTGGACAAGGTGGATGAACTAATCTTCCCTGCTGATTTTGTAATTCTTGATTTCGAGGAGGATAAGAAGATTCCCATAATCTTCGGAAGAACTTTCTTGGCTACTGGCCGAACCTTGATAGATGTGCAGAAAGGTGACCTCACCATGCAAGTGATGGATCAGGATGTAACTTTTAATATGTTCAATGCCATGAAGTTCCCTACGAAAATGAGGAGTGCTTAAAAGTGGAGTTGGTTGATTCTGTGGTTAATTTAGAACTTGATCAATTACTAAGGTCTGATGCCTTAGAGAATGCCTTGTTAGGGAATTCCGATAGCGAAGATAATGAAGGGGATGATTAGTTACAATTTCTAAATGCTTCTCCCTGGAAGAGGAAGATTGATATGCCTTTTGAATCTCTGGGAATGGAGGAGTTGAACAAAGCTCCTAAGCGCCTCAAGCCATCTATTGAGGAAGCTCCTCCTCTTGAGCTTAAGCCTTTACCTGAACATTTGAGGTATGCATTTTTAGGTGATGCATCTACTTTGCCTATTATTATTGCATTTGACCTTTCAGGTAGCGAAGAGGAGAAGCTTTTGAGAATTTTTAGAAAATTCAAATTGGCAATTGGTTGGACTATAGCAGATATCAAGATAATCAGCTCTTCATATTGCATGCACAAAATTCTGCTAGAGGAAGGTAGCAAGCCTAATGTTGAGCAACAAAGAAGGTTAAACCCTATCATGAAAGCGGTTGTGAAGAAGGAAATTCTTAAGTGGATGGATGCAGGGATCATCTATATCATTTTTGACAGTTCATGGGTGAGCCCAGTTCAGTGTATGCCAAAGAAAAGAGGTATCACTGTCATCGCTAATGAGAAGAATGAGCTTATTCCTACACGAACAATCATGGGGTAGAGAGTTTTTATGGATTACAGGAAGCTGAACAAGGCCACAAGAAAAGATCACTTCCTTATGTCATTTATTGATCAGATGCTTGACAGATTGATTGGGCATGGGTACTATTATATTCTGGATGGTTATTCTGGATACAATCAAATTTGCATTGCTTCAGAAGATCAGGAGAGAACTACTTTCACTTGTCCATTTGGTACTTTCGCCTTTCGAAGGGTTTCTTTTGGGTTGTGGAGCACTGGCCACATTTCAGAGATGCATGATGGCTATTATCTCTGATATAATTGGTCAGAATTTGGAAGCATTCATGACTGATTTCTCTGTATTTGGTGATTCATTTGATGAGTGCTTGCAGAATTTAGGCAACGTTCTCAAGAGGTGTATTGACACCAATTTCTCAATTGGGAGAAATGTCATTTTATGGTGCAACAAGGCATTATTCTTGGGCACAAGGTCTCTAGAAGGGGTCTTGAGATTGACAAAGCCAAAGTGGGGGTCATCGAAAATCTTCCCCCGCCAAATTCTGTTAAGGGAGTTCGCAGTTTTTTTGGTCATGCGGGCTTCTATAGGCGATTCATCAAGGAATTCTCAAAAAATTTTAAACTTTTGTGCAATCTTCTGGAGAAGGATATCCCGTTTAAGTTTGATGACGAGTGTGTGGCTGCTTTTGAGTTCTTAAAGAAGAGTTTAATCACGGCACCTGTCATAACTGCACATGATTGGAGTGAACCTTTTGAGATGATGTGCGATGCAAGTGACTATGTAGTTGGAGCAGTTCTTAGGCAGAGAAAAAACAACATATTTCATGTAGTCTACTATGCTAGTAAGACTCTTAATGGTGCTCAACTGAATTATACTACTACGGAGAAGGAACTTTTGGCTATTATCTATGGTTTTGAGAAATTTTGATCTTATTTGCTTGGGACGAAGGTGATAGCTTTCACTGATCACGCTGCAATTCGATATCTCATCTCGAAGAAGGACTTAAAGCCTAGATTGATCAGATGGGTTCATTTACTTCAAGAATTTGAGTTAGAGATCAAGGACAGAATAGGGAGTGAAAATTAAGTCGCTGATCATCTATCGCATTTAGAGGATCCAATTGCTACTTCATAAGATAAGTCATTAATTAATGAGTCTTTTCCCGATGAGCAGCTGTTTGGAGTTCAAGAGGAAGAACTGTGGTTTGCAGACATTGTGAACTACCTTGTGAGTAATATCATGCCTCCCGACTTGACATACACTCGAAGGAAGAAGTTTTTGCATGAAGTGAAGTGGTATATGTGGGATGAGCCGTTCCTTTTTCGACAAGGAGCTGACCAAATCATCAGGAGATGTATTCCTTATAGAGAAACGGGGGGATATTGTGAGATTGCCACTCACCGGCTTATGGAGGACATTATGGTGGAGAAAAGACAGCAGCTCGTATTCTTCAAGCAGGTTTCTTTTGGCCGACTTTGTTTAAAGATGCTCATCAGTTCGTTTTGAAATGTGATCGATGTCAACGTGTGGGTAATATGTCCAAAAGGGATGAGATGCCTCTTAATATGCTTCTCGAGGTTGAAGTCTTCGATGTTTTGGGCATTGACTTCATGGAGCCATTTGTCTCATCTTGTAACAATCAGTATATCTTGTTGGCGGTTGATTATTTGTCGAAATAAGTTGAAGTTAAGGCGTTGCCAATGAACGATGCGAAAGTAGTGCTTAATTTTCTTCACAAGCAGATATTCACAAGATTTGGAACTCCAAGAGTCATAATCAGTGATGAGGGATCGCATTTTTGCAATCGCAAGTTCACTGCTATGATGCAAAGATATAATGTGAATCTTCGCATTGTTACGGCTTATCACCCTCAGACGAATGGTCAAGTTGAGGTATCTAACAGAGAGATCAAGTGCATTTTAGAGAAAGTTGTCTGTCCATCAAGAAAAGATTGGTCTTTGAAGCTGGATGAAGCTGTTTCGGTGTATAGAACAGCATACAAGACTCCATTGGGAATGTCGCCATTTCAGCTGGTTTATGGTAAGAGGTGTCATTTGCCGGTGGGGCTAGTGCATAAAGCGTATTGGGATTTGAAGAAGTTGAATCTGGACTTGGATGCAGCTGGAAAGAAGAGAATGTTTCAATTGAATGAACTCGATGAGTTTTGACTTCAAGCTTATGAGAATAACAAAATGTATAAGGAGAAAGGCAAGAGGTGGCACGATAGGGGTCTAGTGCTTAAATCATTTGTGTCGGGGCAACACGTTCTTTTGTTCAAATCTCATTTCCGTTTTTTTCCTGGAAAGTTGAAGTCAAGGTGGTCATGGCCGTTTATTGTCAAAACTGTGTTTCCACATGGAGAGGTGGAGATTTTTTAGAATGATCTGGGCCAAGCATTCAAGGTAAATGGTCAGAGGTTGAAGCATTACTATGGTGACACGGCAAACCGTGAGGTGTTTAGTGCCATTTTATTTTCTGTTTGATCTCGAATTTTTACGTCAACGACGTAAAGCAAGTGCTTTTTGGGAGGCAACCCAAGTTTATAGTACATTAGTAGATAGAGGAAGAAGAAAGAAAGGAGAAAAACACAAAAAAATTAAAAAAAAAAGAAAAAAATTAGGGGCCAAGTACAGAAACACGGTGCACCTGCGCTGAGGAAGCGGGGAGGCCGCGCTGAAAATACAGAGACACGGCGCGCCCGTGCTGGTCCCTGAATTCTGAAAAAAATAGCAGCTGGGAATTAAAGAGAAAATCGGGGACTTTGATTAAAAATCAATTCCTACCTGAATTCTACTCTTCCACATCCCAAATTTCCCTCTCCAAATTAAATCCATTATTCCCATAATCGATTCCCACTTCTATTCCATATCTAATTCTCTTCTCACCTCCCATATATACATACACTTATACACAAACTTCTCCACCACTTCTTAAATTCTCAAACACAATTCTCTTTCAAACACTTATCTTTTATTCTCTTTTATTCAATCCCGATGGCACCCAAGAGACAAAAAACTCAAGTAAGCAGCACCACCACCGATTCTTCAAGTGTGGGTGGTGTGAGGCCGAGGTTTTCAACTCCCGAGGCTGAAGCGGAGTATACGAGGCTTCTCTCAAAGCCTATAGCAAAGGAGCGAGGTTTTCTGCCATCGGGGAAGGATGGTAAGTTGTTGGAGATGATGTTGGAGATGGGCTGGGTTGTTTTTTGTGAGGCACCCGCTGTTGTGCCCATGAGTGTTGTTCGAGAGTTCTATGCTAATGCAAAGGTGGAGAAGAATGGCTTCACTATGGGTAAGGGGATGATTGTGGAGTACAGTGCTGATGCGATAAGGAGGGTGATTGAATAGCCCGTGAGGAAACCGGGGCAGGAAACTTGGAACGATAAGACGCTGGAAGACTTTGATCTGGATCTGATTGTTGCTACTTTGTGCATGCCTGATACTCACTGGAAGTTCAAGAGGGGCACGATCGATTATTCTATGTTCCCTGCTTCGAACATGAACAGGTTTGCCCGTGAATGGAACGCGTTTATTTGTGCTAACATCATACCATCTTCTCATGTGCATGATGTGACTGTGGAGCATGCACGGCTGTTGTGGGGCATTCTTCAGGGTGATTATATGGATCTTGGGATGGTGATTTACCAGGGTATTCTGAGGTTTTTGAGGGGGAGTACTACGGGGTCTATACCCTATGCGTCCATTGTGATGAAGTTGTGTGTGGCAGTTGGTGTTTATTGGCCAGCACACGAGCAGCTACAGATTCTGAGTGCTCCGATTGACAACACCACTTTAGCGATGATGCAAAAGTGGGATGGAGGCAAGCCTGATTTGAAGGGGATTGGTTATACATTTGACCATCTGCCTGGTGGAAGGTCAGCTGCTGGGGCAGCTCAGTCGAGCAGGACTGCATGAAGATCTCAGCTAGGTGAAGAGGCCGGTCCATCACAGCAAGAGCAGGAGGAAGCAGGAGTGGATGTTGGAGTTGGTTTGAGCACGACACAGTATAGGCGTCTAGCGAGGAGGATGGATGCAATGCATGACATCCATAGTCGGTTTGCACATGATCTCACTCAGACACTTGGGACTGCATTCAGAGCCACATATGTTGACATCCAATGGCCAGTATTTGGTGAGAACTCCATGTATCCCCCTCTAGACACGCCTGACACTCCACCCGTTGGGGGTGAGGATCCTGATTCCGTGGAGGTATGCCTGATTCCTTACTATTACCTTCACTGAGGACAATGAATATTTTAATTTTGGGGGTAGTAGTTGAAGGAATATGTTTTATGTGAGTCGCATATAGTTTGCATATTCATGATAGTTTAGTGCATGTAGTTGCATATTTTGCCATGTAGTAGTTTTTTTATTTTTGTAGTTTTTATGAAAGTTTGTTCATATAGTTCATCCATTTGCATAATAACATGATCCCTTAGATGATTTTTCCGATTGACTTGTGATATTGATGCTAGTGTAGTGATGTCGTATTTAGTAATGTTAAGTCTTGTTGGATTGATTTGCATGTTAGAGACAACTGTATTTCACTAAGTCTTATAGGTTGCTTGAGTGCAAGATCATGATCATGGTTTGTTTGTTTGTCGAGGTTTAATCGCTTGTTTACATTTAGAATTTAGGATATTCTCTTAATAATAAAATAACATGGATTTTTAAAAAATTGAAGAAATTAAATTTCATTGCTAGTTGTTGTGGCTAGGTGTCAAATAGCTAGTAGCCGGCTCATATTTATATGAGTAGTCTAGGATTGAACGAGATGGTGTGAAACGCACTCGTTCAGAAATTTGTGAAAAAAAAGAAAAAAATAAGAAAAAAATAAGTGTTATGTATAATTGATCACGAGTGGGCTCTTTAGTACTGGAGTTATTAAGTTCTTAGGGGTCTTTGTTCCTAGTGACCTAAGGCTTTTATAGTCTGGGATCCGCTAACCTAAAGCTCGTTACATGGGTACTATTGTATAAGTCTTTTGTGGATCTCACTCATTGCACGGTCAAATAAGCATACTTGTGTTATTTTGTTGTGAATAAAAGCATGAATCCATAAAAAAACTCCATTATAAGAATTGAAGTGTTATAAGTTATTTTGAGTCTAGCTTTTATTTTATTTATAACCTTGCGATTGCGTTGATGAGTAGTGAGTTATGATTATTGATCTAGTTGCGATAGTATATCTATAAGCATTTGCATACATGCACGTCTCTATTTGTAGGTTGATTTGTGAGGTTTGATTGATCTTTATGCGAATAACTACATTTGTTGAGATGTTGCTTGTTGATTAATTTAGTTATTCTATGGGGATCGTTGCATTCATGCATTTTTATTTCTTGTTCTTTAAGTCTGTTCATGCTTGAGGACAAGCATCGATTCAAGTTTGGGGGTATGTTGAGTGGAATTTATGATACTTTATAATGCTTTATTAAGCTTTAAATTGGTGTATTTGTACTCAAGTTATTGGTATTTTAATGTGTTTTCTATTGTTTTTGCATTTCATGCATTAATCCGGGATTCAGGTGAATTAGCATTATATTGGTGCTAATATAGTGTTAAGATGGTGTCCATGAAATAAAGCTCGGGAAACCAACTCATTGCATCAAGAATTGAAGAAAAGCATAATTTTCTCCAGGAGCACGGCGCGCCCGCAGTGTCATAGCGCGCGCCCGCACACAAACTACAGAGATGCAGCGCGCCCGTGCTGATGAAGCGCGCGGCCGCGCTGGGTCGGGATGTTAAAATCCTGATTCTACTTGGCTTCTAATTGGAGGACTTCTACTTTACATGGGCTGCTATATATACTGAAATAAAAGACATTTTTCAAGAGAGAGATGTACCAGAGCGCAAGGAGAAGGCGTAAGAAGACCGTTTTAGCACAATTCAATGAAGACGAAGAAGATCTAGTTCTTACTTATGATTCTTTGTTCTAAGTTGTACTTTGGATGCTAGTTTTCTTATTCGTGAACCTATACTCTTGTTTCGTACTTGGTTTATTATTTTTTTATAAAGACTACGTTTATTATACCATGCTTTCATCAGAACCCACATTGATGATGAGTCTGATTATGGGCTAATCGTTATCGTGGGGTTCTAGCGGATTTATTTATGGATTTCTTTAGTTGATTTGTTTTGATGCCTTAGTGTGTGGTGATTGTATGATAACCTAGTATTGGTTGTGTTTATTCGTCTTATGAGCGTCGCAAACTTATAAGATAGTTTGTTAATTCTTAATAAAGCGAAAGTGAATTCAAGGGTTTAGAACTTACCATGCTAGCACAGGTTCATGTGTTATTGTTATGCATGATTCGTAGGTAATGTTAACCATTTTACTTATCCTGTGTAATCACGATGGATAACTTGTGCATTAAACCGTTATATTGTCAAATTCTAGACATATAGGGTCTCAATATAATTGGTGTCTATTCAGCTTCTATCTCTTTTGTGGATATCTGGTAGTATGGTATTCGTGCAATAAAATTTGGCGTTTATCAATTTCGTGTTATCTGATTAGTGTCATCACCATTGCATGTTAAGGTTAAGAATGAAAAGGCTATTGAATGAAGTACTTAATGAAGTTAGAATCCCATATTTGTGTTATATATTATTCAACTCATTTTACTCTCTTTAGTTAATGCTCTCTAGTATAATTCTATAATTCTCAATAGTTAATCGCAGCATAATCAAAACTCAATTTGTTATTCATCTTAGCATTGAATAATAGCCATATCATTGTTGCATAAGTGCATAAATCACAAAGTTAATCTAAGCCTGTCCCTGTGGGAACGAACTAGAAATAATTCTATATTACTTAGGAACGCGTATACTTGCATGAATTTTAGTGTGTGTTTAGCGACTAACACTAGAGCAAGGTTGTTTTTGTCTGCACTAGTTTGTTATATGGGTACGTCTCTAAACATTGACGTTTGAACAGTTTCTATAAAACCATGATCATTCCTTGATAAATTAGCGAAAAAAATTTCCAACATCCCTCCATTTTAAATCTTCAACTAGAATGGAAAATATGGATAGCATCTTGTAATTGAAAACATCTACCGTCAAGTATCACTTATTACCTGAAATTGACGAATTTAATCTGTTCTGGATTTGCTTGTGTAAGTTCATCCATGTTCATAATCAACATTGTT
Organism: Apium graveolens; assembly: GCF_009905375.1. Taxonomy (NCBI): domain Eukaryota; kingdom Viridiplantae; phylum Streptophyta; class Magnoliopsida; order Apiales; family Apiaceae; genus Apium; species Apium graveolens. Next base: position 190,290,892 of record NC_133650.1, read on the forward strand.
TAAACGGGCAACACAAAGCAGCTCTCATATCCTCCCATCTCGTCATATGATGATCTCTAGTTTTTTAATATTTCTCCCACAAAACAAGCAACTCCTCTAAATTTGTAAACAATAAAACCCATTTCTTGAAAGAAATTTTTAACACAATGTATCCAATCTACAAGAATCAAATAAACTCAACTACTGGTTTCCTATTCCAATTTATACTTAAGATTCTATAACCCCCATCATTTTGAGTACATAAACGATTTTTTATTTTTCCAGCATTAATTGTTCTGACAAACTTAGGCTAAACTAAACCTTTTACAAACTTTGGGAACTGTTTTGCTACTTTCTGAAACTTAGGAATAAATTTAAAAAATTTAGAATCTTCATCAATTAAATATATACTTATAGGCTCTCACTTTTGTATCTCCCTATAATGGGTCTGCTGCTAGTAGATACAAATATTTATTCTGGTAGGGAAAGGCTGTAGAGGATGTCCCGAAGTGCTCAGTGGTATGAGAAAGAGAATTTGTGTAGGTTGTGGTGGGGTGGGAAATGGTGCTTAATAATTAAATGGTATAATGATGCATCTAGATGGAAGTCATATGATGATAGGGAGTAAAATGCTAGACTTCAACAACGGGAAATTATCAGTCATGTTGACTACTAGTCATATGATGGAAGTCCGTTGAAGGAGTAGCTTTACTTAGAAATAAGTTTAGTATTGTAGCACATTTCAGTCTCTGTATTTAAGTTGTACTTCTTAGATGTTCTGGGAAATTATCAGTCATGTTGACTACTAGTGGATATGCAAATAAGAGGGCTAATTGTAAATATTTCATGCCTTATAATTTTGTATAAGTGAAATAGTATCAACTGATATTAAAGGCCTTCAACGGATGAGAAACAAAGCTTCAACGGATGTCTCTAAAGCTTCAACGGATGTCTCTAAAGCTTCAACGGATAACATCCAATAACGGATGAGTGCTTCAACGGATAATGCTTCAACTGCTAATGCATCAACGGATAAATCTTCAACGGATAAAGTCATCAACGGATAAAACCTTCAACGGATGCTTAGTTCAAATAGCAGTTGATAGTGACAATTCATAAGCTGACAGAGGCACATGGGTTGACAGAGACAAACTGGAATGTGGCAGCCTCTAGGAGTAATCAAGAAAATGCAGCATTTCCATTCTGGTACAAACAAGGAAGTATTCAAAGATTCACAGCTAAACCTAAATTGCATTGGATAGAGAAATGAAGAAGAAACATGTGAAGAGTCTTTTAATTGTATTTTACAGTTTTGTCTTCACTTGTAAACTTGGTAATATATAAACCAAGTAGTAGCTAGTAATTAGATGTGAATTTTCCAGAGCTGTTTAGAAAAATCCAGAGAGAAAATCATCTAGTTTGTACTAGGAAGCAACTGTGATTTAATTCTTTGAATCACAGATTTTCTGAAATAACACATCTCTGGTTGAACAACAACTCCACTAGAAAAGTTTTTAATTCTGTTGTGTTCTTTACATTTGTGTTTGAATATATATATGTCTGCATTAGCTCAAAGCAATTCACACACACTTGCTCATCAAAACACATAGACTAGAAACTGCTCAAAACTTGAAAAAGTTTTGAGATTTACATTCAACCCCCCTTCTGTAAATCTCACTGTTAGTTCACTGGGAATAACAATTGGTTTCAGAGCAAGCTCTTAACATACAAAGAGTTTAAAGATCTATTCTGCTAACATCATGAGTGCACAGAAGAATCCTCCTGCTACCAACATGAGTAGGAAGGATATTGGTATAAAGATTCCAGTCCTGGAAAAAGATAACTATCATCACTGGAAAATGAAGATGCATTTACATCTACTGTCTCAGGATGAAAGCTACATCAACTGCATTAAAAATGGTCCTCACATTCCTCACAAAGTGGCCAGAGCTGCTACTGCAACAATTGCTGTTGGACAGTCCATTCCCAAGCCAAAAGCAGAATGGACTATTGAAGACATGGAAGAAATTCGCAAGGACAAGAAAGCCATGAACATTCTATTTAATGGCTTAGATCAAGATATGTTTGACAATGTCATAAATAGCCAAACTGCAAAAAAAGTTTGGGATACTGTGCAAATCATCTGTGAAGGTACTGAGCAGGTTAGAGAAAACAAGATGCAGCTTCTTATTCAACAGTATGAATATTTTCACTTTGAAGAAGGAGAAGGAGAATCATTAAATGATACCTTCAACAGATTTCAGAAACTGTTAAATGGATTGAAGCTGTATGGTAGAGTGTACCAAGTCAAAGATTCCAACTTAAAATTTCTGAGGTCTCTACCAAAGGAATGGAAGCCTATGACTGTTCCTCTAAGAAATTCTCAAGATTATGAAAACTTCACACTTGAAAGATTATATGGAATTTTGAAGACTTATAAACTTGAGATGGAGCAAGATGAGCTGTTGGAAAAGGGAAAGAGAAAAGGAGGATCAGTTGTACTTGTAGCTGACAATGAGAAGATTGAAGCCAGGAATGAGGAGAAGACAATGCCAAGTCTCAAAATTAGCACAAGCAAATCAAAATCAAGTAAGGGAAAAGAGCAAGTAGCTGAGGATGAAGATAATTCCAGTCAAGATGACTCTGATGATGTTGATGAACATCTGGCTTTTCTGTCCAGGAGGTTTGTAAAGATGAAATTCAGGAAAAATACAAAATTCACTAAGTCAAAAAAAACATGGTGGACAAATCTAAGTTCAAATGTTATAACTGTGGCATTAGTGGACACTTTGCAAATGAGTGCAGGAAGCCAACCTCTGATAAGAAGAAAATTGAGCAAGTTGATTACAAAAAGAAGTATTTTGATTTGCTCAAACAAAAGGAAAGAGCTTTTCTCACTCAAGATGATTGGGCAGCAAATGGAGCCAATGAAGATGATGCTATGGAATATGTCAACCTAGCCCTGATGGCTAATTCTGATGAAAATGAAACTAGTTCATCAAGCAACCAGGTAATTACTACTGACCTCTCTCAGCTTTCTAAAAATGAATGCAATGAAGCCATAAATGATATGTCCAATGAATTATATCATTTGCGTGTTTCCCTTAAATCACTAGCTAAAGAAAACACAAGGATCAAAGAGAATAATATGTTTTTAAGTGATAGGAATGATGTGTTAGAGGATCAGGTAATTGAGCTTGAAAAGATCAAACTTAAATGCTTGACTGTTGAGAGTGAACTAGAAGAAGCTATTAAGAAAGTAGAAATTCTTTCTAAACAGTTAGAAAGTGAGCAAGAGGTAATCAAGGCCTGGAAAACATCTAGGGATGTTAGTGTTCAGATTGCCAAGGTTCAGGGAATTGAATCATTCTGTGAGAATGCCTGGAAGAAAAACAAAAAGGAGTTAGAATTAATTGATGGATTATCAACGGATGTGGAATCAACGGATGATGAAAGTTATCCGTTGAAGGAAGAAAAAGAGCATCCGTTGAAGGCTCGTCAATTAAAACAGGCAAGTGATTCTAAAAAGAAAAATTTCAATAAGAAGGATGGTTCAACTTTCAAGAACTTTGTCAAAGAAGGAGCTAGCACATCCAAAGATGCCAGTAAGGTGAACATAGGACACATGACTTTAGATCAGCTGAAAAATAGGCTTAAATTGGTTGAGGATAAAAAGGAAACTAAAAGAAAATCTAATAGAAATGAGAAGGTAGGGATTAATAAACACAACAATTACACACCTGATAACTATGCTCCTAGAAAAAGCTGTGTGCATTGTAAAAGTGTTAATCATCTATCTGATAACTACAAATCTGTTAAGAATGCTCCCATGCCTTTAATTCCCTCCATGCCTAACATGTCTATGTCACCTCTGCATGCTATGCCTGTTATGTCTCATCAGAATCCTCATGCACATTTTGCAAACATGCCATATGTTAATAATCCTTATTTTACTGCATTCAGTATGCCTCAGATGCCATACAACATGCCTATGTGGAATAATATGTTTGCACAATCCATGCCTTATCAAATTCAATCAAATGTGCTAAATGATTCTGTGACTAACCCTACTCTTCAACCAACTACATCTGAGATCAAGGTTAACCCAAAGTTACCTAAGTCAAAAGATGCAGGAGGAATGAAGTCTAGGAAAAAGACTAACAAGGCTGGACCCAAGGAAACTTGGGTACCAAAATCAACTTGATTGATTTTGTTGTGTGCAGGGAAAAAGAAGGAATCTAGGTACTTGGACAGTGGTTGTTCAAGACACATGACAGGAGATTTCACCCTGCTCACAGAGTTTAAGGAGAGAGCTGGCCCTAGCATAACCTTTGGAGATGACAGCAAAGGGTTCACTATGGGATATGGCTTGATTTCAAAAGAAAATGTCATCATTGATGAAGTTGCATTAGTTGATGGTCTCAAACACAATTTATTGAGCATCAGTCAACTATGTGACAGAGGGAATATTGTTTCCTTCAATTCTGAAGCCTGTGTTGTCACAAGTAAGAAGGACAGCAAAGTGGTTCTAACTGGAGTTAGAAAAGGGAATGTGTATTTAGCTGACTTCAACTCTACAGATGCAGAATCAATTACTTGTCTTTTCAGCAAAGCAAGTCCAGTTGAAAGTTGGCTATGGCACAAGAAGCTGTCCCATTTGAATTTCAAAACAATGAATGATCTAGTCAAAAAGGACTTAGTTAGAGGATTGCCTCTAGTAGAATTCACAAGGGATGGGCTGTGTGATGCTTGTCAGAAAGGAAAGCAAAATAAAGTATCATTCAGTAAGAAGCTTGAATCTGCAATTGATGAACCATTACAACTGCTACACATGGATCTTTTTGGACCAGTCAATGTATTGTCAATTTCAAGGAAAAGATATTGCCTAGTGATTGTAGATGATTTCTCAAAGTTTTTATGGGTTCATTTTCTTGGATCAAAGGATGAAGCTAGTGAAATCATTATCAATCATATCAAGCAAGTCGACAATCATCCTGATTTCAAAGTAAGGAATATTAGGAGTGACAATGGAACTGAGTTCAAGAATTCAACCATGAAGTTATTCTGTGAAGAAAATGGGATCATGCATGAGTTCTCAGCTCCAAGGACTCCACAACAAAATGGTGTGGTGGAAAGGAAGAACAGATCACTAATTGAAGCTGCAAGAACAATGCTTGAAGAGTCAAAACTCCCAACATACTTTTGGGCTGAGGCTGTTAACTATGCATGTTACACTCAGAATATTTCTATAATTAATCAGGCAAAAGGAATGACTCCCTATCAATTGTTCAAGAGAAGAAAACCAACTTTAAACTTTCTGCATGTCTTTGGTTACAAATGCTATATTCTAAGGAATCAACCTGATCACAAAGGAAAGTTTGATGCAAAGGCTGATGAAGGAATATTTGTTGGTTATTCTGCTGAAAAATCATACATGGTCTACAATCTAAGAACCAACATTGTCATGGAATCTGTGCATGTTGTGTTTGATGATAAAAAGATTGATGGACTAACAGATGAGGGACATCATGAAGAACTCAAATTTGACAACATTGAGATATATTGTGATGATAGTGAAGATGAGAATGATGAAGAAGGCACCTCGAGAAGAATACAAAATCTGCCTTTGGATAATGCACAGAATGCTGCATCCGTTGAAAGTCTTAATTCAGCTTCCGTTGATAGAAGCAATGCAGCATCCGTTGAAAGACAAAGTGCATCATCCGTTGAAGTTCATAATGAAGCATCCGTTGATCATAGTCTGTCAACGGATAATCAATTCACTTCATCAGTTGATAGAACTCCCAACTCCTTTCAAAGGATCAGCAACTCAGGGGAAGTCTCAACCAATCAACATTCTATCTCACATCATGACAATACTGAGGCAACCTCTTCTAGAGCCAATCTACCACCTCAAAGGAAATGGACCAAGGATCACCCTTTTGAACTGATCATTGGTGATGCTATATCTAAAGTGCAAACTAGAAGGGCTACTCAAGATGAATGTCTGTATAGTAGCTTTCTGTCACAGGAGGAACCTAAGAGAGTGAAAGAAGCTCTATTGGATCCAGATTGGATTTTAGCAATGCAAAAGGAGCTAAACCAATTTGAGAGGAACAAAGTATGGAAGCTGGTACCCAAACCAAAGAATAAGAGTTCTATTGACACAAAATGGGTATTCAGAAACAAGATGGATGAAAATGGCATTGTCATAAGGAATAAAGCCAGATTGGTTGCTAAAGGCTATTCTCAACAAGAGGGAATAGATTTTGATGAGACATTTGCTCCAGTTGCCAGACTTGAAGCCATCAGAATCTTTCTAGCCTATGCAGCCCATGCCAATTTTAAGGTCTATCAAATGGATGTCAAGAGTGCATTTCTGAATGGGGAATTGGAGGAAGAAGTTTATGTAAGCCAACCTCCAGGATTTGAAGATTCAAATTTTCCAGACTATGTGTATTATCTGTTGAAAGCACTCTATGGACTAAAGCAAGCACCTAGAACCTGGTATGAGACTTTGTCAAAATTTCTCCTAGATAATCACTTCACAAGAGGTACTGTTGACAAAACTCTTTTCTTTAGAAATGTTAATGGCTCTACAATACTTGTTCAAATTTATGTAGATGATATTATATTTGGATCTACAGATGATAAGCTTTGTAAAAAGTTTGCTAAGTTAATGCAAAGTAAATATGAAATGAGCATGATGGGAGAGCTAACTTATTTTCTTGGTTTACAAGTTAAACAAGTTAGTGGTGGAATTTTCATTAGTCAAACTAAATATATTTATGATCTTTTAAAGAAGTTTGACTTAATGGACTGTTCATCTACAAAAACTCCTATGGACACTGCCACCAAACTTGAATTAAACAAGGCTGAAAAGTCTGTGGACATTTCAAGTTATAGAGGCATGGTTGGCACACTTTTATATTTAACTGCTAGTAGACCTGATATAATGTTTTCTACATGTCTCTGTGCTAGATTTCAAGCTGACCCTAAAGAATCTCACTTAGTGGCTATTAAAAGAATTTTCAGATATCTCAAAGGGACTCCAAATCTAAGAATTTGGTACCCTAGAGAGTCTGGTTTTGATCTAATTGGCTACTCAAATGCAGATTATGCAGGTTTCAAAATAGACAGGAAAAGCACAACTGGCACCTATCAATTTCTAGGGAATAAGCTTGTGCCATGGTTCAGCAAGAAGCAAAATTCTGTTTCTACATCAACAGTTGAAGCTGAGTACGTTGCTGCTGGTAGTTGCTATGCACAGATACTGTGGATGAGGAATCAACTATTTGACTATGGACTAACTGTTGACAAAATTCCTATATTCTGTGACAACACAAGTGCCATTGCCATTACTGAAAATCCAGTGCAGCACTCAAGAACCAAGCACATTGACATCAAGTACCACTTCATAAGGGAACATGTGATGAAAGGTACAGTAGAACTTCATTTTGTTCCAAGTGAAAAGCAGATTGCAGACATATTTACCAAGCCACTTGATGAATCAACATTCACAAGATTAGTAAGTGAGCTAGGTATGCTTAATTATTCATAAATTTATTATAATTTGCTTTGAAGCCTGAAATGAATTTGCTGCAAAAACAAAGTTGGCTTTAAGAAAAGATTATTCTATCAATGGATATTCCCTATCCGTTGAAATCCAAAATTGTTCTATCAACGGATGTTCATTATCCTTTGAAAGACAAATACATTTCTGGTAATTTTATCCTTCAACGGATAAAAACTGTGTTAATCTTCAACGGATAACTATTTACCTCATCCGTTGAAGTGTCACATCAGTTACTTTAAGTGAGTCACAACCGTTGATTCTTTTACTTAACCGTTGAAACATATATACACAGGTGTATGTATTTGTATTAAAGGCGGTTTTCAGAATTTCTACAGTTTTCTTTATTCTCAAACGGCTGTAATTTATTTAAAAGTATCATTTAATCATTTTATTTACGTTTTAATTCAAGAAAGTATAAAAGCCCATTGAATTCTTATTTTCACTTTACGCTTTCTTGCAAATTTTACTCTCTTTCTCTCCCAAAACTCTCAAGTTTTTCTCTGCAACCTCTACTCACAACAATGGCACCAGTAGTCAAAATTATGTCTCAGTCTGGATTTGTTTACGAAAAGAACAATTTCGTAGCCTTGGTTGAAAAGAATGAAGCCCACTCTGATTATCACAAGATGATGGACTTCATCAAAAACTGCAAACTAAACTATGCAATGCTGGAAGCCCCAACCATCTACTGTGAGGTAATTGAGGCGATTTGGACAACTGCAGAGTTCAACTCCACTGATATGACCATTGCTTTCTCTCTCAAAGGTAAGGATTACTGTATTAACTGTGATGATATACAGTCTTGCTTTAAGTTGCCTGAGAATAATGCCATGACACCACACACTGATAAAGATGTATCTGCTATGTTAGATTCCATAGGCTATTCTTTTGATTCTGCTAGTTTAGGAAGCATTAGAAGAAAGGGCCTTAGGAAATAATGGAGTTTTCTTGGAGATGCCATTATCAAGGTTTTCTCTGGGAAGATTAGCAATTTTGATGCCATAACTTCATCTCTTGTTAATATGCTCTACATGCTAGTTTCTGATAGGTACTTTAATTTTAGCAACTATGTCATGCTAGAATTAGGTTCCAAGTTAGGTAACAAAGCTAATAGACATCATAACATTTACTATGCTAGATTCTTTATGTTATTGGCTAACCATGTTGCTGAAGGTTTGGTCATAACTAATGAGAGCAATAAACTAAAATGATGGGCACAAGAGAAAAGGGTCCTTGCAGACCTTTTAAGAATTAACCTCAACATCCAGGTGCCATTGGTATATTTACCAATAATGAATGCACCTCAGGTAAGTGAGGTAAACACTTCTGCAACTCCTACATCTTCCACCCCCATTATTTCTTTGCCTTCTAGTGTGACAATGGAATCTGTGTCTTTGTCCCAACAGATTCCTACCAAAGCCACCAAAATTAAAATTCCAAAACATAAATCAAAGAAAACCACCTCTGTTGTTTCTCAAAAGACAACAGTTGTAACAACTACCAAAAACCCTGAAGGGAGTGAACAGGGTGTGAGTGGTGAGGGGAGGGGTGAACATCAAGAAACCCCCCAGGATAAGGTGGGAGAGGTGAGTGGTACCCTAGCCAGCCAAGCCACAGTTTCTCAAAAGACTGTGGTGGTTCAAAAGGATCAAACACATCCCTAGTTGCATCCACCCAAAAGGATGCAGCTATTGAAAATAGTCCCCAACCAGGGACACAGAGCAAAAGAGGGAGGGACACTGAAGCCACACATTCACCTGTCAAAGCTTTTTCAAGGAGAAAGAAGGCTAAAACCGTAGTTTCCACACAGGGGGCACACACTGCACAGATACATCCACCTGTATCTTTGTCTTCTCAAATTCAGCTTGATGTGGCTCCAACAAATATGGAGTCACAGCCCCATTCTCTCATAATAGACACACATCAATCACCAAATTCTCCATCACCCTCTCTGGATGTGGATATGATATTCACATCAATTCCTGATTCTCCCTCTTTAAAACTCAGGGAGGAGCCCCACTCAAATCCTGGTGATCATCATCCGTTAGATGACTTGTTGGATCATCAGCCAATTCTTTTAGACTTAGTTGAAGAATCTGTGTCACCTCACTTAAAATCAATTCACACAGATTCAACAATTATATCACTTTCAATATCTACATATTTTCCTTCTTCTACGGATATCTCTCATCCGTTGACAAGTGGTTGTTCTTCGACGGATAAGCTTAACAGCAGTTATCCGTTGATATCATCATTTTCCACTTCAACGGATACTCCCTATCCGTTGATGGTCTCTACACACATAACTGATTCAATTCCAAGTGTAGAAGACATGGTTACTGTACAATCACTTCTAGGATTGAGGGAAGGGAGTGATAATTTGAGTGAGAGGCTGGGTTGCTCCCAGGCAAAAGGAGAGGTTGAGAGTCAAAACATGCATGCTATTTCTTCCAGCATGGCAAAAGTAAGTAAGGGGAGTGCCACCTTAGTAGGTGAGGGTGAGGGTGTGAGGGTGTGTGTGAGCCAGGGGGAGCCCCTGATACAAGAATATAGAGAAAATGAGAGAAAAGCAGGTACAGAAGCTATAAGGGTGGAACCAGCCATTGCTAGTGAGTCAATGATTATGAATGATGCTGAAAAGGGAAGACAATTTCAGCAACATTACAAAGCTGAAATTGATAACATTTCCTTGGATGCTGACACTTTTACTCAGCCTGTTTCAGCCTATCAACTGTTGGCTGCTCAGGGCAATGTGGAGGCAGAGCAGACTTTGAACATAGTGCACACTTCAGAATCTCTTCAAAGAGATAAAGCTACTGTTAATAGGATGTCTTCTCAAGCTGGTGAGCCATCTGAAGAATTTGAAGTAAATTCTAATGATGATAACTCTAATTCTTTGGATGGGAGCATGAACTTAGGGGGAGATGCAGACCCAAGTTCTGTTCCAAATCTACCTGAATGGGCATGGGAAAAGGAATCTACACCAGGGCAGTTTGGTGTAGCTTTGGTCAAGCAAGTAATGACTATTCAAAAGGCCCTTCAGGAGACTACAGATGTTGGTACAAAGGCTATTCTTCAAGCTCATCTGGACTCTCTGCATCTCTTGCAGTTGCAGCATATCAGACAGAATTTAAGTGTGGATGAACTCAAGTAGGATATTGCTGATCTGAAATCCTACAATTCTGAGAAGTTGGATTCAGTTATGCCTTATGGTACTATGCATGATTTGTTGCTGAGATTGAGGAGAGAATCTGATACTGACAAGAGGCTGGCCAGGTTGGAAAACAGAGTTCAAATCATTGAAGACTCTGTGGTCACCATTCTTCAAAATCAACAATCTCAGACAAATCTACTAATGCAGCTGGCAAAAGCACAAGGCTTGACCCCTGTCCTTGATGATAACAAAAAGGGGGAGAATAAAAGAGAAAGGGAAGGAGAGCCATCAACAACAGTTCAAATATCTAAAGTGCTAGTTCCTGCCATCACCACTTCTCCAACTTTTCAAATCAAAGGAAAGCTTGATGGAATTGATCTAATCCAGATAGCAACAGCTAAGATGAAAGTCAAAGAGCAAAGGAAGAAAATTGATGAAAGGATACACCAAATCTTTGGTTCTACAACTTCTAAATCACAATCTATGAAGCATAGCACAAAGGTGGAGCCAATCATTATGGAGCTCAAGCCAGTTAGGAGGAATAAGGTTGGAGAGACTTCTTCCAAGAATCTGAAACCTATGGTTCTCAAGCCCAACAACAGATCCAATAAGGACTCTACAAAGATCCCTCTAAGCCTTGCTCAGCTGAAAGAAATGGACTTTCCTCTTCCAAAGCCTGATGAAGACAAGGTTTTAGGTGGTAATATCATGAAGCACAAGGAGACCAAGGATGTGGTTGAAAGGATGAACATGGCTATTATCTTTAGAGAGGGAAAGAGTATTTGTGTGATATAAGGACATCCCAAATTCTCAATAGCCAAGAGGGAAGAAGCTAGAAGGTTGAAGGAAGAAGCTAAAAAGCTAAAGGCTGACAAAAGAGCACAAGCAAAGTTTGAAAAACAACTAAAGTCAAGTCAAGCTGAAGAAAAGAAAGAAATTGAAGACAAGAGTGAAAATGCAGGTATGGGGGACATGATTAGTGATGATGTGGAAGAAAGATGTAAGGAAAGAAAGGAATGGCAGAAAGGGAACAGAAAGAAGGCCAATACAAAAAGAAAGATTGTAGATGAGACTGAAGAAACCCAATCAAAATCCAAACCACTACCTTATATTCCTGAACCCATTGTGCCTGACCCCTTCATAAACATCCATGGTGAAACAATCACTCCTACGGAGGAACCAATTGATTGGGACACCATCAAATTGCCCACCTTCTTAACCACTTCTCCACCATCAAAGAAACGGAAAAGGAAAATCAAATCAACACCTTCTCTAACCTCAATCAAATTCACTCAGAAGCCTAAGCCTAAGCAACAAGCCTCAAAGGATGATTATGTTAACATTTGTGACATAAAGGAATTTTCAGACATTGAACTCTATCTGGATGAGCTGGAGGAAGTAAGGGGAATAGATGCCTACAGACAGCTTTCAGAAAGACTAGTGTTCAAATATAAAGGAAGTGGGGAAAGGACTTGGCCTCTCTACAGGATTTTGAATGAAGGCTACTCTACCTTGGTTAGAATCTACTCAGCCATAAAAAGGGATTCTGACTTTACCAGGACTGCCAAAACTGAGATTCTCAACAAGATTGCCAGCATAAGGAAGACTTGGTGGGAGCCCAATGCCTTGCCTTGAACATTACTCATCCAAGAAAGAGGAATTACAGTTCATAAATCACCTCATTGGTTGATGGAGTTCAGAGACAATAAAGGAGTCAGAAGATTTTTCAGACTTGAAGATCAGCTCAAGATTGCCAGTAATGAAACTCTCAAGGATATGCAATCTAAGTTGGACATCAATGAAGAAGATGAAGCTGAGTTCTACAGACAACTTCAACTCCAAATAGAGGAGAATGACAGGAGGCTAGGAAAGAAAACAAGGGATCAAAGAAAAAGAAATAAATCTGCTCAGGCTAAAGGAGCACCCTTGGAAATAATGTAATTCTTCAATTCTATCTCAGTATACACACTTTTGCAACACTTTTGAATTTCTGCTTTATTTCAGTTCATATGTTTATTAAGTGTTTTGTTATCATCAAGTTAAACCCAAATTTATGCCTACAGTTCTAGTAGACATAAATAGGGGGAGATTGTTAGGAATATGTGCATTAGTTTGATGATAAGTTAAACAAAACACTTAAGTAGAAATCTAGTGTTTGTAGCCTCAACGGATTAGACCATTTTGGTTATCCGTTGAAGGAGTAGCTTTACTTAGAAATAAGTTTAGTATTGTAGCACATTTCAGTCTCTGTATTTAAGTTGTACTTCTTAGATGTTGTGGGAAATTATCAGTCATGTTGACTACTAGTGGATATGCAAATAGGAGGGCTAATTGTAAATATTTCATGCCTTGTAATTTTGTATATAAGTGAAATAGTATCAACTGATATTAAAGGCCTTCAACGGATGAGAAACAAAGCTTCAACGGATGTCTCTAAAGCTTCAACGGATAACATCCATCAACGGATGAGTGCTTCAACGGATAATGCTTCAACTGCTAATGCATCAACGGATAAAGCTTCAACGGATAAAGTCATCAACGGATAAAAGCTTCAACGGATGCTTTGTTCAAATAGCAGTTGATAGTGACAATTCATAAGCTGACAGAGGCACATGGGTTGACAGAGACAAACTGGAATGTGGCAGCCTCTAGGAAGAATCAAGAAAATGCAGCATTTCCATTCTGGTGCAAACAAGGAAGTATTCAAAGATTCACAGCTAAACCTAAATTGCATTGGATAGAGAAATGAAGAAGAAACATGTGAAGAGTCTTTTAATTGTATTTTACACTTTTGTCTTCACTTGTAAACTTGGTAATATATAAACTAAGTAGTAGCTAGTAATTAGATGTGAATTTTCCAGGGCTGTTTAGAAAAATCCAGAGAGAAAATCATCTAGTTTGTACTAGGAAGCAGCTGTGATTTAATTCTTTGAATCACAGATTTTCTGAAATAACACATCTCTGGTGGAACAACAACTCCACCAGAAAAGTTTTTAAGTCTGTTGTGTTCTTTACATTTGTGTTTGAATATATATCTGTCTGCATTAGCTCAAAGCAATTCACACATACTTGCTCATCAAAACACATAGACTAGAAACTGCTCAAAACTTGAAAAAAAATTGAGATTTACATTCAACCCCCCTTCTGTAAATCTCATTGTTAGTTCACTAGGAATAACATGAACTCTCTCAGTTCAACCTTTGGATGTCTACACAGAAGTTGATCTTTCAGAAGCATAAGGTATAAATACTGATTTATCTCTATCAGCATTTAATTTAAATACTGATTTTGTATTATCAGCATTTACTGCTAGTATAAATCCTGATGACATGAATGTGATTAGACCTTTATAAAGGAATACCTCTAGTCATATGATCACAGACAACTCTTCTCAGCCACCTCTTATTTCTGTAGAAAAACTTATCTGAGCCTTTCATATGAGACTGAGAGAAAAGATTTAGAGAAAAAAATTAAAGAGAGGCAGGATCCTTACCTGGAAAAAGGAGAGGTAGATGAGTGTCAGGATTTAGTTAATCCTTGTAAGGAAAATCTGACTATTAAAAGTCATGAGACGAGTTGTGTGAGAAGTAGTGAGACTACTTTAAAAGAATATAGAGATTTAAGTGTTTTTGTTGAAAATTTTGCAGGTGCACATGTGTAGACCCTCTGATAAACTCTGATGTGCCAAATGATGATATTCTCCTTGCAGGTCTAAGTACTGATACTTTCCTGCAGTCCATTCACTTCTCTATGTCATCCACTGCAAAAATCCATGTTCTTATTGAAGGACAGTCCAGTCAATCTATTATTCCACCATCCATTATTCTCCATGTTACTGCTATTGATGTAGATGATGAACAGTCTAGTCAAGATGAACCCATCATTGCAGAATTACCACAACATTCAACTAGTACTGAGGTTTTGGAGATAAATGTTGAAGCTCCACCTCATATGCCCACTATTATTGAAGATTTGGTGTTAAATGCGGAGGATATGGCAGTTTCTGAAGCAGCTAATTCTCACACAGCTCCAATTCCTGATGAATTGCTAAATACTGATGTTGAAGATGAAGTAGCTAAGTTCATACAGGAGCCAATTGTTGATGAGGAATCTGTATGTGGCAGCGAGTCTAATGATGTAGCAAATGTTAATATAGCATTAGATCTTGATGAGGATCTTGATGAACTTTTATTTCTGGAAGACATGCCTAAACATGAAAAACAAAGGAGATTAGTTGAGCTTGATGCTAAGAATAGTAGAAAGTTTTCTTATGCTGAATGGAATTCTAACTAGAAGGATGCTTCATATCCTATTTATGTTGCTAATGCTTCTCAACATCCGGAGAGAGCAGATTGAGCATTGCAAATCCTAATATTCCGACTCATCTCAAGGCTTCTACACTATTGATCAAATCAGTTCAGCATACTCAGTCTCGGGCTAATTCTCAAATTGATAAACTCAACGATTATTTTCTTAAAACTAAACTGACCACAACCCAGGAGATCCAAAAGCAGTTAGCACCCATCATTGCTAGACAGGACAAAATGAAAGCCAACCAGGTTAAGTTAGAAGTTACTCAAGCTAAGATGTCTAGTCAACTGGATGAGGTACAACAGTTTATGGAGCTCAGTGTTCCCTCCAACTTGGTGATGATGTCAAAAGGGGGGGGGAGTGTTGAAATCTGAATGCAAGCAGCTCCAGATGAATGATGCTGATGACAAGGATTGTCCTGGTGGTGATGGTAAAGGAGGTAGTAAGAAGGAGTTGGTTTTGAAGAAACAAGGTGGAGATTTGATTGGTTCTAGTGGTACATCTAAAACCACTAGTCAATCTAGACCAGGTGGAGAAAGGATCAAAGACTGTGCAAAATAGGGAACAGAGTATGACTGTGACTAAATCTCAACAAACTCCAAAAGTCACAAATGTTGATGAAGACCAAGGCATTCTGGAGATAGAAGTTGGTGCTGAAGCAAGTCAGTATCTACAAACACTAAAGGTGAAGGGGAAGAAAATAACTCTATTCTATAAGAATCCAAAGATTCAAACATTTGATTCTGAGGTGAGTAGAAGAATTTTTTAAAGAGAAAATCCTAGAGTTGATATGGAACAGCTTAGGCTTTTGGAAGAAGAATACAAATCTTTGAAAACAGCAAATACTGATGTTGTTTTACCTTATGATGATATTCCCGGTAGTAGATCTACAGAAGGTGTAGTGATCAAGGAGGTCAGTCAAACTGATGCTGAAGGGCCTTTAAGGTCACAAGCAATTATAAATGATGACAAGAGTTATAAGGGGAAGGAGAAGATTGGTGAGAAATCAAAGCCAAAGCCTAAAGCAAAATCTAAGAATAAATCAACATCTAAGGTTTTAAAATCACAAACACTGATAGATCCAATATATTCAGTAGTTATAGCTCATGATGATACTGATGAATAAAAGACTCAAGAAGATGAAGCCAGTCAGTTCTACAAAAGAAAAAAGATGATTACTGGAGCTGATTGGGCTGAGAAATTAAAGATGGTAACAACCTCTGACAATGCTCAAGTTGAAGAAGAAATAATTGCTGAAGCTCAACCAGTCACAACCTCTAATACTACTCAAGTTGTTGATAGTTCAAGTAAAATGCAAGTTGAATTCACAAATCCTGATTCAGAGGACTTAAACTCTGATATGCCAGAATTAAACTTTGAAGAAAAAGAGAAGCTACTATAGGGAAGTAAGACACCTGCACCGGTAAGAGATTCTTCTAAGACTATAAAAAAGATCTATAGTGGAAATTCTCAGTCTAGAAGAGCTGGTAGAAGAAGTGGCTTGG
The DNA here is from genome assembly GCF_009905375.1 of Apium graveolens. NCBI lineage: Eukaryota > Viridiplantae > Streptophyta > Magnoliopsida > Apiales > Apiaceae > Apium > Apium graveolens. The sequence continues at coordinate 190,307,417 of NC_133650.1, forward strand.
GACTTCCAAATGATGATACTTATGTTGATGATGCTTTGATACTAAGGAAGCCTGAAAATATGATAGAAATTGGTGATAATAAAAAGCTTGAAGATTTGAAGAAAATTAATCAGTACATATTGTAAATGATCTAGTTGGTGAAAAGTTGATCTATTTTATGGAATCTGGAAGAAGGTTGAGGCTTAATCAAGAGCAATTGAAGAATAAACCATGGCAGGAGTTGAAATTTGTCACTACTTTACTCAAGATAACCAACTCTACTACTGCTAGATGGTCTGAATTTTTGAAGAACTTAGTACACATGAATCAGAGAAGAATGACATACAAGTCCAGTTATATTCCAAAGTACATTCATGAATATGGACATACTGTTGATATGCCTACTAGAGGAGACAAAGTGGTTAAGTCTCTAGGAAAAGAAGTTCTTACTTTCAATCCTGATGGACAGAAAATTGGATTTCTGGAACTGGATGACTTGGCACTTGGAGAATCAAATCTACATGACCTCAGAGTTGTTGTTTATCAGAATGATGAATCAACGGAGGAGCTCAAGGATATCAAACAGAGAATGGAAATATATGTAAATGTTCTTGAACATCAACTACTCAAGAAACTCCTTGATGAAGCTACAGACTATACTGAAGTTCAAGATTAAAGATAAAGTTTGGAAGCACTGACTGTAAGATAGTTATTTGTTTGTATTTTTACATTTAGATAGTTTTGACATCATCAATTTAGAACTTGTACATATTTTCATATTGCACAAGTTGGGGGGAGATTGTTAGAAGAAATTGATGATATCAGCTTATAAACTATTAGAGTTTATTATCGCATTTGATATCAAAGTTTAGAAGAAGTGATGTCATCAGCATATGTCATCAGCATTTGCTGATCAGTAAATGACATCAGTATTTAATCACTACAACTAAAGATCAGGAGACATTGAAGAAGGAAAGTATTTGCAGAATACAAGTCGGTGAAGGACTATACTTCGTGTAGCAATTAAATTAAGGATATGTTTTATGATTCCTTATTGTAATAGAATATGATAACTTATTTAATTGTGTAGTTGTGCAGTATATAAGCACATATTAGGTTAACATTTTATGTGTCGCGTATTGATAGATCTTTTGTGTAACCTAGCAGCTCTTAAGGATATATGTTCATCCTTTGAGAGATTTGTTTGTAATCAGTTTTTATTAGTCAATACAAAACTGTTTATACAGTTGAGTGCTTAATTCGATTTATCTGCATAAACTGTATTCACCCCCCTCTACAGTTGTGTTAAGGACCCAACAAAATATACTTTCTAATAATATATATATATATTTAGTTCAATTATAAAATATTGATTCATAGTAAACATTTAATTGTGTTTATTTTTTATTATTAAATGAGAACTCAAAACTAAGATAATTTCTAATTCATCATACTTCAATGCCTAAATAATATAAAACTTACGTTATTGTAAAACTCAACTCCAATATATTCAAATTAAGTTTTACGTAGACAAATTCTTGTATAGATCATTAAAGTAAAAGTATAATTTTGAAATTGGATCAGAGATAGTCTAATTATCAATAAATTATGTACATATGTCATATTATTTTATAACAAAATTTATATTATTCACTTAATGATCAATTAAAAATTATAGTTGCAAAATTATTTTTGGATCAATTGAAATTTTGTTATGATTTTTTTTATCAATTTCACATGATTAACCATGAAACATTAAAAAGGATTTTGGTGAAATTTGAAGTATTTCTTAATGGAAAAAAATTAAAAACTCTTAAAAATTAATAGAGACATGATTGTCACTTAAGAAGGTTATTTAAAGCAAGATAAGACAATATCTGTTAATTTATTAAGTACCTTCGTTTATGAGGAAAATATTTTCTTCAATCATTTTATTTGAAAAAAGTGAAGGAGAGAAGTTGACTATTAATTTGATTATTTATTGCATTAAGGGAATGACTTCATGTGTTGTGTTAATGCATTCATTTGCATGGAATACAAGTGAAGGCATTCATTTGCACAAAATACAAGTGAAGGTCAAATATGTAATTTCAGCTTGCTGTAAGAAGCAAAAATTTACTACATTTTGATTATAAATTTTTATTCAAAATATGTAATTTCAGCTTGTTGTAAGGTCAGATCATTTGATACTTGAACTGTAAGCCTTATTTATTGTGAACCATTGATTGTTGAATTTCCGGATACTAAACCACATAAATACGATACTACTCCACAAATACATTCACACCATACACATGTCACTGAAACATATTATTTAACATAAAATCACCCATGCTTTCTACAATACCTTGTAACATCAGAGAACCAAACCTTGCATAACCATTAACCCATTGTTTATCTATTATTTGATTTGTCTACAGACTTGAAGTCATTCTTCATACATATCTTGATATACCTTAATGATACTCATGAATTGCATTATGCTTTGAAAGAAATGACTTATCAATGTTGATTATGATCTTGTTTTATTAAATTACATTATTTATCATATTGAATTGTTAAAGAATTGGATGGTTTTCGAAATGTGGACCAGATTTGTGGTCAGATCAGATTCGTGATCATATTAGGCCAATGTGTGTCTTGGATCCAGTATAGAGAGTAGAGTTGTGTGCCTTACTCGGGATTAGTGCGTGACTGATTAGCAGCCTAACCTTGATTTTTAAAATTAAATGGGAATATCCAATTATAATAATTGCTTAACAAGAAACTTGATTCCTCTGAATCCTTTCATTTGATCATTGTTCAAACCCAGTTGTTTTTTAAATGACTTGCTGAGCTAGTTAGCTCAATCTTGCGATTCTTTTTATGTTCTTTTCCAGTTAAAAAGGAAACTGTTGGTAGCGAGGATCCCAGACCAGTGTTCGAGCTAGGATTCTAGGTTGAGTGATGGAACGAGCTAGTAGGAGCATTATGCTTTAGTTATGAGTTTTGCAAGTTTGTAAGAATATTTTATTGTAAGTTGTAAGTTTAACTAGTTGGGATTTGGTTCGATATAATATAAGTTAATGTTGTGGTTTATACTTTAACCTGTTGCGATCTGTGGATATATTATTTCATATACAGGTTTATATTGTGTGTGTGTGTTTGTGAACCCCAAATCTATGACCCGGATTTGTAGGGCGTCACAAAAATTCACCCCACATCTCTAATGAGGACACTCATTGACCACAGAAGGAGGCCTTCCGTCTAGGCATACCCTTGGAGGTCTCTGACCATGGAGACCGCCTTCCTGTGGTTGCATTACAGAAATGAGTTCTTCAATAGAGTAACCGCAACAAATATGTTAGTAATAATATTCTTCTTCCTTGGAGCATCCAAAGAATTCGTTCAAGAAATATATTGAAATACCTTCCTAAGCTAATTTGTCCACTAGGGCGCGATCTAACACTTTTATGCATTAGTGCCACCTTGTGTAATTGACCATACTTGTCTCTATTCATCAATGAGCGTGCCCTCAGTTCTAGGAAGCTAAGAATTTTCCTTTAAGAGTGCGCCTGATCCTCCGTATAAAATGGGTTGTCCCTTGATGCATAGGGTGCGCTCTAACTTCATAAGAAGTTAGGGTCTTCTTTGTTTTGTTATCATTAGGGTGAGCCCAAATGTTTAGGGTGATCGCAGTTGTCATCTTAGGAGGGCGCGCCCTTTCCTTGTTAGGAAAGAGGGAAAGCCCTAAGTTTGGATTGTGGTACCTTTGATCTAATTTCATAAAATTAATCTAATTTTGATCCGAATAATTTTTGTACCAAGTTTTGGGTATAAGAGAAGGAATGAATAACTACCAGCTAAAGTGGAACGACATTTCATATGTTAACCATTGTCGGATTCCACGTCCCAAACTTGATTGATGGTTGATAATTGAGAGTGGTTTTTCGAGCATAATTTATAAAATTATAGGATGTATTCATTTTAATTATCAACCAGGACAAATGTTGGTACCTGCTTTTGAGGGTGTGGCTGTGGCCTAAAATTCAATGTAGATGCATTATGTTGGTGAACAAGGGAGCACATTTTTTATGTTAAGTAACGCGACACATTTGAGGGCATGAGCCTTGTTCACTAAATAGTTGTACAATATTTTATTTCACCTTTATGTCATCTCCAGTGTCTTTTTGGGAAACTATTATTCACGAGTCTTTGTTGAAAACTATTGTTTACGATCATTCAATGTTTTAGTGAATGTTATTTTGGTTTAAAAAAACAAACAAACAATGCGTAAAACCAAAATTCAAGTAAGGTCGAATGATCGGAAATGAGTTGGATCACAATAATTGATTTACTGGGGAATATTTAAAGTTGGCGAATATTAACCCCAATCGTGGAACGTTAGCGTCCCTCTTCTATCCTTTGCGTCGGTTGACTTAATAATCTTCAATCTTCTGATATGCTAAGTTGCTAACCACCCTCCCCCGTACATGCCAATAATACTTGTGAATAATGGTCTCTTCGTCGGAGGGCAACTATTTGCCTACAAATTTATTGATAGATATATTTTGCAAACTTGGAGTTGAGTCTCTTGTAAGATGTACTTGTGTCTGCAAAACATGGCATCATGTTATCAAAACTACTTCCTTCGCTAGCATTCATCTAAACTATCAAAAAACCTCCTCTAATACAAACAACAGGTATCTACTCCATCAAGATTACGGATCATGCACTTTACTTACCGGTTTCGAGCCACTTCTTGATGCTAACAGGCATTCTAAACTATACTACTCTCCCGAATTATTCGAGACAGATCTTAACATTCGTGATGGATGTCAACTGAGAGTTCACGGGATGTGTGATGGGTTGTTATGTATTTCTATGGACGGGATCTCTGATAATGTCTTCTTCACTGCTTTTAATTCTGAGTATCGTGTTGGCGATAACTTATATCTATGGAACCCTATTTGTAGAAAAGCTAAAAAGCTTCCGGAACTATTAATCTCCAAGAAATACAATGGATTTAGTAGGAAGGGCGGTGTGAGCTTTGGATGTTACGATCATGATTATAAGGTGATAGTGATTTCTACCTTTGATAGTATATATGATGTTTCTATATACAGCTTGAGTATTAATTTTTGGAACATTATTCATACTAATTGTTATTACGAAGATGACGACATTGTTGATTTTTGTACTGTTCCGGAACCTACCAAGCTTGTAGATGGTACTTCATATATGATAACAGATACCTATAGGTATGCACCCTCGTCAATCATAATTCCACCACTGGTGGTATGTTTTGATCTAAGAAATGAGACTATCAACCAGGTCCGGTGTCCAGAAGAATTTTATGAATACCGTAGTAAATTTGTAATGGAAGCATATGGAGAAACAATAGCTGTTCTGGGATGTGATGATTATCCTCCTGGATATCTGCACATGTGGATACTATTTAGAGACAAGTTTTCATCCAAGCAATACCTGGAAAAGAAGCTCGCTATCCAATTGCAAGAAGTTGGTTTTTCTGTTCCTGTAGGTTTCTTAAACCATAATAAATACTATATGGTAAGGACGATCAAGTTTTTGGAAGCTCGAGAACAGCTAACCTATTTCTTTTTGTACGACTTGGAGTCTCTGGAGGTTACAAAATATAAATCCCTTGAAGATTATCCGTGCCATAGCTGCGTCATGAATTCTGATTGCGTGGAGAGTCTTTTTTTACTCAATGAAGACAGCAGCATAAATCCTTTTGTGCACAAGGACATGGAGTCTTCATGCAGTTCTGTGCTGTTTACGTTTCATAAGGCTCTTAGAAAGATACCCCCCCCCCCCAATTAGTGCTGCATCTTGGACAGAAACAAAAGAGGCGAATGGAAACAGGTAAAGGGCAGATTATCAATTTTTATTTTGTTTCAACCTAATTTAATACTCCTACGTTTTAACATTACATATCATTTTTACTCAAAAACAAAAACATTACATATCATAAGAAAGGGCTCAAAATAAATATCTCTTTTCATTTCAGACTGCTATATATAGTTGAATTATTATCTCTGAGAAACATACAAATAAGCTCTAATTAACCATGAGCTACGCTTATTTGGCATCCAGTTTTAATATTCTCACTGAAAGTAGTCTCTAGTGTTGAAACTTGACAATGGCTCTTTCCTTGCTCCAGAGATTCGTCAACTTACTCAAGACGGAATTGCTGCAAAATTTGCGAGTGGGATGACAAATGTTACTTCTGTGGCCCTCTCTATTTCGTTCCCAAGTATTGCTGCAGCATCGTGCATGTTCATCAATGCGTATAAAAATGTCTTGGCTTTGTCTGTGGCAACAGACTACACTTTCAAGCAGGCTGACAAGGTTAAAGAGTTCTTCAAAGTCAACAATCAAACATACCAGTAGATACCTGTTTATTGCTCTACGGTCTTGTAGTTTTTTTGCTCGAATGACAATGTAATATGCAATGTTATTAACAGAATCAGGCTTGTCTTTCTCAATGTAATATGCAATGTTATTAACAGAATCAGGCTTGTCTTTCTCAATTCACTACTATACATACATTCTATAACATTACAGTAATTAGCGCATTAGTTCCATCTCCAAATGGGTTTGCAAGGCTGTCAACTTATCGCTTAAGCCTGAACCTAACCAGATCAATCGTAGCGAATCCTCAGCCCGGTCCTCAGATTTAAGCTTAAAATAGTTCTACCCGATAAAGACATCATAAATATTTCTAGCTATCAACAGTAATCACTTTTGACCCTAAAAGAGTACATAAAGAAAAGAGAGCAGCTTCATGGTCTGTTTAATATAAACAGATTTCTAAGGTACACTAGAAAATGTACATACAAGAAAACAAGGCAGCTTTAAAGTAACAATAAACATGCCTCTGGAATTAAGTTCCCAGGGCAACCCATACAAGGCAGAGGGGTACATGTTTATAGTTCAACAAAGACTCTAGAACTTTCCTATTGAGAACTACAATAACATTATAAAACAAACAGCAGCTACACAACCATCCTTCAAGCACAATATAGATACTTCTTTAGAAAGATGCTGAGCTGGTCCTGCGAAGTTGATACTTCGGCTCCGGAAATGGTACATATGGCAACAATTTATCTGCCTCCTATAAGTAAAACAACAATTAAAAAAACAGACGATTGCACAAAAAACAAAGCTATAGTCAAAAGGAATGCAGACTCTATTGATACAATGTATGGCACAGAACAAATCTTCAAACCAATCTCAATTAAGATGCAAAAGAGTAGTTGCACAGAAAGATTTAAAACATTTCTCTTTTACTAAATGAGACACATAATGAAAATACTCCTGAATTAATGTAATCATATCTAATGCTTAAACAATCCATATATTTTTAACTAATCATCATTTATTTTTCCAACTATAAAGACACAGAACATTCTTTGAAGGAAATTAAATAATGAAAACCTCGTATTACTCTATGTACATCGGAATACCTGTGACACCCACACTTAAATTCAAGGAATCATCTAAAAGAAATAATAAAGGTTCGAAGAGGGAGATTTACAGGTAAATGCAAGTAAAACACCCAGTGGTGAGCTTAATATGAACATACTCTTTGTAGGATTTAAAGATGTTAAAGAAACTTGTTTTTTCCTTGTGCAAGTTTATTAAGAACAATAAATGGGGGACTGCTGTAAGGACCACAAGAACGTGAGAAGGTTCGGGAACAATATATAAGACTATGGAAGCCAATTACTTACGATTTTATATCATGTTTGATTTAAAAAGAATCTCTACATATCTTTTACCTTTTACATTTTATTTCATATTAGGAAAGTAATTTATCTTTATTATAAAAAGGGACGTCATCTGGTAATCTGATCGGAGAATTTATTCATAGGTGTTAGTATATCGTAAAGTTCCTCATATTTATCAGATAACCTAATTAAGGCAATCACCCTCCCCCCATCTGCCATTAGGTACCAAGGGGGTCCACCTCATATACAACCTTAATTAAACATATTGTAGATGTTTTTTATATACCAAACTTCCTATGAGACCTTATGTGAGTAATTTAAGTTTTGGTACATATACCAAACATCCTATGACCTCTAATACAAGAGTAACATACATTTTGGTACTAAACTGTGCGACTATGCTCGAATGCTTTCGAAAAAAGACTGGTAACGTTCTTATGCATCTGACTTTCGGTATGGCCATCTAAGAAAAAGGATGTGAAGTGAATAATGAAGCCTAGTCTTCTTCCAACTCGTCACATGATTGTCGTACTTGTGGAATATTTGCTGCCTCTGGTGTTGCTTCATAACTTCAAGAAATTGTTGGTGCTCCAAATCAGCCACTCCATCTTTTATTGATACACACACCCACACACAACTAGGTGGTATTTGAGAGACCACCCACTCTCCACAAACACACTTAAGTCTATCTTATTTCCTCATGCCTCAAACATTTAAATGGCTTCCCAATTTATAACCCCAACCTCAACTCACAATCCCTAGATTAAAGCTAGAATATTATTATTCCCACCAAATCCTCCCTTTCAAATCCATAACTGATGCACACACTAATTATTCAGATTTGTAACTGATTTAATATTTATTCTTTTTATTATGTATCCTAACATTACCCGCAGCCCAAACTTGAACCTTAATGAGAAAATTGTTTCATTCTTTCTTTTTCCTTTTCTTTTAAACACAAAAGCCCTGCCTCTCAGCCAATATTTTTCTAAATTCTTCCCAGTTACAAGATACAAGAAGGTCGTTGACATTCCCCACAATAGTACAAGAACAAAAGATCATTTCTCAAGTATACTACAGCTGATCAGACCTTCTTAGTTGGCGTTGGGAGGTTACTAATTCAAAATAACTTCCAGCCTTCAACCACCCACCTTCAAGTTTAACGCCTTCGAACATGACTATTTCAAGTCTTCATGATAAAGAGTTTAGAAATGAGCTCGGCGGCGATGAGACATCAAATAAACAAGTCTCTTGTTCTTTGTTGTTGCCACGATTAGAATTTGACGGAGTCTGCCCTAAAACATCCGGTATGTATTGGTGGTTGCTGATATGTCTTTTCTCTTTTCATCTTCTTGAAGTTTTTCAAAAATTGTAAAATCTGATTTAAGTTCTATTTCATTCGCTTGTACTCCCTTCAACTTCTCCTCAGTTTCGTGGACCAAATTATTGGCCCGTTTCAAGCCTTGTGAATCCTCACGGGCAGACGAGATGGTCCAGTAGTCTCGCGACTATAGCTGTCCATTTTTGCAAGTATGGCAACCATACCTTCTTTGAGGAAAAAAATGTCATTTTGAAGCTTTTCAATATCCAACTTCTGAAATTCTGCTTGCATCCTTTCAATTTTTTTTCCTTAGAGTCGACGATTCGATTTTCAACTTGTTTTGCACCCGTCATTGCCCCAAGAACAAAGATGCTCTGATACCACTATTAGGACATGTCCAAGCCTGCTCTTTGTATATATATGTATATAAAGAAACGAATTCTTTTATTGATAAATACACGCACACACAACTAACGCACACACAACTAGGTGGTATTCGAGAGACCGCCCATTCTCCACAAACACACTTAATTCAATCTTATTTCTTCATGCCTCAAGGCTCAAACATATAAATGGCTTCCCCTATTTATAACCTCAACTCACAATCCCTAGATTAAAGCTAGAATTATTATTATTCCCACCAAATTCTCCATTTCAATCCATAACTGATGCACACACTAATTATTCAGATTTGTAACTGATTTAATATTTACTCTATTAATTATGTATCCTAAGAGATTGTCTGGTTTGAAAGGACACTCAAACATCTTTTTCCAAATTCCTCAACAATTAAGCATATGCCAGTGTTACTACTAGCTTTTGATGAAACTAGAGCAAGGTTGTTTTTTGTCTGCGCTACTTTGTTGTATGGGTACGTCTCTAAACATTGACGTTTGAACAGTTTCTATATGCTAATTCCTTCATAAACTAGCGAAAAAAATTCCCAACATCCCTCCATTTTAAATCTTCAACTAGAATGGCAAATATGGATAGCATCTTGTAACTGAAAACATCTACCGTCAAGTATCACCTATTACCTGGAATTGACGAGTTTAATCTGTTCTGGACTTGCTTGTGTAAGTTCATCCATGTTCAGAATCAGCATAGTTTAAACGGGCAACACAAAGCAGCTCTCATATCCTCCCATCTCGTCATATGATGATCTCTGGTTCTCTAATATTTCTCCGACAAAACGAGCAACTCCTCTCAATTTGTAAACAATAAAACCCACTTCTTGAAAGAAATTTTCAACACAATGTATCCAGTTTACAAGAATTAACAAAACTCAGTAACTACCGGTTTCCCATTCCAATTTATACTTAATATTCTATAACCCCCATAACTTTGAGTACATAAACGATTTTCTATTTTTCCAGCATTAACTGTTCTGACAAATTTAGGCTAAACTAAACCTTTTACAAACTTTGGGAACTGTTTTGCTACTTTCTGAACTTACGAATAAATTTGAAAATTTCAGAATCTTCATCAATTAAACATATACTCATAGGCTCTCGCTTTTGCATCTCTCTATAATGGGTCTGCTGCTAGCAGATACAAATATTTTTTCTGGTAGGGAAAGGCTGTAGAGGTTGGCCCGAAGTGCCCAGTGGTGTGAGCAAGACAATATGTGTAGGTTGTGGTGGGGTGGGAAAGGTTGCTTAATAATCAAAGGGTATAATGATGCATCTAGATGGAAGTCATATGATGATAGGGAGTAAAATGCTAGACTTCAACCATTTCATCGAAACTTACTCGACGGGGAGAATAACTTTCTTTGTCGGTAGATCGAGGCAAGTGTAATCACGGTGATTCGGAGTAAAACTGAGGAAGATGCACTGATTACTTATTAAGGTTTGTGCTTTTGCGGTATAATTTTTGGAAAACACCAACACCTTGGGACTCATAGGTGTAACTGGGTGAAAGACCATGGTGAACGTAAGTAGTACTAAAATCCAATACCAAAGTAGGGAGGACGGGGATGTAAGTAGCCATATTAAGACTTCCAACTAATACGAAGGACGTTCTTTGGAGTACAAATCTTTCATTCAGCCTTGCCATTTAAGGAAGAGTGTAGGGGTAAGAACCAGAACTGCAGCTAATCATCTTCACAAGATCAAAATGGTGTTCTGTCGAAGTCCCGACTCATAAAACATAGGAAAGTTTTTGTTTCTATTCGAGTTATGCCTATGTTTGGCAATTTCACAAGAACAGGGGCTAGAAATAGTCTCCTTATTACATTCATGACCTGGCTCCTACTCCAAGATCTTTTAGAAAATGGGTTAAACTAGACTAAAACATGTTATCACTAGAAAATTAACGAACTGACACAAGGTTTATTCTTATGCGAGCAACAAGGAAACTAAACCCGGAACATGGTGGGGTTAGGTGTGATATGTTAAAACCCTTTAACCCTATATAACATAACATCTAAAATAATTAAAAAAAAAGTGTGTAGCTTACTTGGGAGTGCAACCATGTGATATGAAGCACATGTAAACATACCAAAAGTCGTTAAGATCAAGGCTTGTGTGTATCAAATAAACTGGACGTGGTATGAGTGGGTTCACAGGGTATAAAGCCCAGGGGAACTGAATTATTTTGTAGGTCCAGGGTGCAGTTGTTGGACACAGGAATAAGTTGGCTGGTAGTACTGATAGGAGTTGGCCCAACCCACAAAGTGGCGAGGAAGTTATGTTGTAACTAAAAGTGCCAATTTGTTCCCCAATGCAATTGTTGTGGTTGTTGCATCATTTGTTATCGGTTCACCCTGCTATGTTATTTCGCTTCCCTTTGTTGCCTTGGGGTTGTCAGAGCCGCAAAGAGTTTCAAACTAGGCTATTAAAAGGACGAGCCAGCGGAGTGATCACCATACGTCTCCTTGAGCAAAAGCAAAGTCCAAACCACGGATCAGTGTGACATGAGCACATAACCAATCTTTGATCACTTTCTGCTTCATCCTGAAATCTTGAAAATAGCCACTCAAGATGTTTGCAAATAAATGATTTAAGATGTACACCCCAAGTACATCCCGATTGACGGTCCTATTAATTCAAAAAGAAAAAAATATCTACTTAGTTTCATTTGGCACTAGTGCCAACAGAGTCAGGACGAGACATTCTGGTATCGAGTCAATATAATCCATGACCTTGTGGGCGCGAATTGCAACTTGAAAAAGCTCCGCCCATGTATTATAGGGGACTTGTTGAAGAACAACAGCCAAATAAGACTTTATTCTTAAATTTATGCTACCGGAGAAAAAAAATGTGGCAAAAATCAAGAGGGAAGGAGGCTGACTACGGCAGGGGATTAAAATGTCTAAAGACAGAAGCATTAGATAACTGGAAAGAAGCCCTTGATTAAAATTTAAAGATTTTAATTCCAATACTGCATCACATAGGATTCATAAAACTCAAAAATACCCCATGACGATATGATTGAACGCTTTCAAGGAGCAAAATGAAGAAGGTAGCATGGTGGTAGAAGCTTTCCTTTTCAATCCAAAACAAGAAAAGGGCAATACATGAAATCGAAAGTCGATATAAAGGCCAAAATCTACCACAGTGACACCACTTACGATGTGACTTTGCGGGTTGCACTTTGAAGGTGAACGCCTGCAAGGGCTGCCACGGGAAGTCAGGCCCCCCGGGCTAATTGGGAGCCTGGAGCCGCTTTTAGGATGAGTCCAAGGATGGAAAGAAAAGGTAACTGTTTTCCCAAGGCATAAGGTGGCGCTTGAGTGTTGGATACTCGCTGCAATCTCTTTAGTGAATGGATGATTGCATAATACCATAAAAGTTAGATTCTTTGGGAAAAAAGTCGAACATAGATTGTATTGTTATTATCTAGCACAAAACGTGTTATGCACGTACAAAATGATTTTTCAGCACACAACATATTACGCATAGACATATCTATGAAAAAGCAAAACAGCCAATTGGATGGACAAATATAGTAAACGCATGATATGAGAACATAAAATAATCTAAAAGATACCTTTTGTGTCTTGAGCATTTCATTTTCCTCTTCTAACCGTTGAACCTTATTCTCCAGCTCGTGAGTGTAAGCCTGTCAATTCATGTAAAACATATCTTATTTTAAGGGGAAAAGTTAATGCAATGGAATATTTTATGCTCAGATGGTTATGACTAACCTGCTTTCTTGCTCGTGACCTAGCAGCAGATTCTCTATTCTTAATCATTCTCTTCTGCCTCCTTTCAACAGTTTTCTCAACAACACCTTCGGAAGCAATCCTTTTCCTCCCAGGTGTCTGAGCATCCAGAAGTGTACCCAATAAAGGGGAAGGCGAAATAGTCATTTGGGTTTTACTGTAAGAATCCAAAATTGGATCTGAACACATAGAAAGCTGTGGCTGAACTGGATTGCCAGGCATGAAAACAATTGGCATTAACTGTTGTTGAGTTGGCTGATGAGTCGAGGGGATCTGATAGTTCATCCAAGCAGCTGGCAGAGAAACACTTTGTTGTGACAATGCGATAGGATTAACTCCAACAGCAGGTGCCAAAGCTTTTTCTCTTTCACTAACTACTCCCGCCTTAACCAAGAAGTCCTCCAGCGTCATCTCACCAAGAGTAGAGTTTCTTTCACGGGCATTCATTGTAGAACCAGGCCTCTTCTGACCTTGCTGGATATCCTTCCACACCTCATCAACAGTTTTCTTGCTCAGATCCCTGGATAAAGTCAAGCTCGACTTTCTACTCAAAGAGGAAACAGAAGCAAGCTTCCGGTTCTGCACCCCATGATCAACCCTCCCAAGTCCCTGATTAGTTTCAACACTCCAAACACTCTTAAGAAACTCATCAAGATTCATGCTACTCAAGGGTTTTCCCAAATTCCCCAATTGGTTCTGAACCTCATCCAAAGTAAGGTTATACAAAGAATTCTGCCGAACCAAAGAATCCAATTTCGGGTCTCGGGGTTCCCTACCGGTACCACCACTGTAACTACCCTGAGATCCCATTGTCTGAGTACCCATTCACCACCAAAATACAATTAATCAAACTAAACTATCACTAGCCCAGATATCAAAACCAAAACTTTCGACAAAAAAACAACTGAATTCCACAATCTGCAACATAATTAACACAAAAAGAATCATCACAATCACATAAAACACAAAGACACACACAGACACGTCATATCCCTATCAAATATTAGTCCCAAAACAAAATCTTGAAAATAACTGCCAAGAAATCAATACAATAACAGATGAACAGAGATGAAATGATCAAATTAAGGATAATAAATAAGGAAAATAAAGGATTAAATAAACTTATATTTAAAGGAGGAGGAAATTGATGGGAATAACTGAATTAAGTGAGAGAGAGGAGGAAATAAAAAGAAAAATGTTGGAAAGAGAAGAAAAACCCATAAACCATGCTGAGCTGAATCTGTGTGAAATTAGAGAATACATACATACATACATACAATTTTAACAAAAGGGTGGAGAGCCGACTGTATCCTTTTCCACTATAAACACACGCACATTCTGTTCTGCACACCAGAAATATACTGTAATTGTAATATCTTACATGCATTTACCCGTTTGATACTATTAAAAACTTAATTTTATAAAATTTTAAAAAATATATAAAAATGGGTATCAACTAAAATAATTAGTTAAAATAATATAAAATAGTAATAATTTAAAATTTAATAAACTTTGAGAGCAATCTCCAATATAACAAAACTCTTAGTTATATTATCTAACATATATATTCATTTTTAAAGGATTTTTAAAAATTTGAGTACTTTAACCATGTTAACTCTTAGAAAAAAATATAGATAATCACATTTATTCGCTATATTTATTGAACCATCAAATTTCTTATGTATAATTTTACCTATTATATTATAAATAATAGTATTGAAATAAATATCCTTCCCATTAGTTAAAAATCTATATAATTGTTAGTTTATCATTTTTTAGCTAACATATTTTGTTATGATCATTGGAGATACTCTAACGAAAGTGCCTACAATAATTGACTATATTTTAAAAATGCTATGTTAATATTAATTCAACTTGATATAAATAGAATATTTCAACTTTAATATGGTAGTAGATGATTTGGTGTTATATTACACGTCTTTAGTAGTTTAATAAATTTGGCCAATATGATGAATTTGACTAAAAATTTAACTTAAAAATTTGTTTCATCAAAGAACAATTTATTTTTACACAATCACTATAATTATATATATATATGGTATGTCACCTATATTTTTAGCTAAAAAAATTTTAGAATTGAAGATGCTCTGGGGAGTGACTAATGGAAAAAAATCCAAAGAGAAACGTACAAGATAGAAGATGTCCTGCCATGCTATTTAATCGGGGATGCATCCAATCTTTATCGCAAATTTTGAGAAAATATTTTCATATCTTTAAATTATTTGGATATATTTTAAAATTTGATGACCCTAGGTTTGAGTCATATTTAAGTGAGGAACAATCTTTTATTGATACTTATTTTTCCAACCCTCTTTAAGTAGGGCAATTAGTCTCTATTTATAGGGAACCTTAATGGGCTTTTCCCTTTACAATTGGGTCCATATTGGGCTTTTTATTATAAGATTATATATTAAAGCCCCTATCTATGGTCCTTCCTCCTTCTTTATTCTCGGGCCCAACATTTGTCTCACGCAAACATTATTGTAATATCTTTAGATTTGCTACTAAAGTTCTTGATTATGACCTGTAAAAAATAAAAAGTAAACCAAAAGATAAAAAATGTTAAAAGAAAAACTTTTGTGTTTTTTTTTGTTTTTTGCTCATGCCTCCTTTTTATTATTTTGTTATCGCCATTTAGTTATATATGTAGTTAAAAAAAGAGGTATGTAATGATAGTAATACAGTATGTATTGATTTAAATATGAGAAGTTTTTTCACCTTCCCTCTCTTTTATCAAACAGGTACTACAGTTTTTTAAAAAGATTGTATCTTCTTTCCGGCGTCTCCACTTCTCCTGTAAGTCTTCTGCAACTTAGCATTTTATTCTGATTAAATCTTTAACGTTTTAGATTCAAGTTCTTGATTTGCATTCTTCGTCTTTGAGTCTTGATTGTCCGCGTCAGAATCTTTGTGGTTTCTTTTTCAATTCCATGGCTAACCCAAACTCTGCTTCATCCAACCCCTTTCGCAATCCTGAGAAACGACCTTTAGATGAGGACGACGAAGAATCTGCCATAAACTTAGATAACCTGGAGATTCCCAACTTGAATTCATGTAAATCCTTCGACTTTATGAATGAAGACGAGCTCTTCTCTGGTGTCGAGGTAGCTTCGAAGGAATCTCCTTCACTCAGTCCTCGCACCTTGGAGTATAGAGAGAGGGTTCTTCGTGAAAGTTTAGAACTTGGTCGCCTTGAGTTTCCCCATGATAGTAGCCTTGATTATATAAGTCGCTTTACTAATCATAGGTTAAATATGACGAAATTAGAGTCTTTGGTTGATTTAAAAAACGGGTATAGATTACGTATCCCGACCCCCAAGAGCGGATGTGGGTTATGCCGGAATTTGGTATGCACGGTATCCCCTTATTTATGTTTGAGTATGGTCTTCGACTCCCGATGCACCCCTTCCACCTAGCTATGTACGAGGCTATAGGATGTGGGTTCGCCCAGTTGTCGCCTAACTCAATAGCTCAGATTAGTGGTATTATAGCTTTGTGTAATGAGAAAGAGAGGATTCCTTCTATGAAACTGTTTTTTTCAATTTATTGTGTTCGATATTATAATGGTCAGGTTTATTTCGATACCCAGATTAAGCGACCCAAGATTGTAAGTGTGAAATCCTCTAACTCAGGATATCATCCTAAGTGGGTTTACATCGGTGGTAAGGATTTAGAGTTTGTAAGGCCTTGTCGTAAAGTAACACAGTCGACGGTCGAGTATTTGAACAGTCTTGATAAGTATGATACTGAGTATCTAGATAGGTTTCAGGGGTCGAGGCCCGTTTTTACGCATAATGATTTAAAGGACTCTAAGTTTCTTGAAGAGCATAATCGTAAGCTTTTTACTATTTGTTCTTTTAAGTTTCTGATAAGTGGCATTTTATACCACTTAGAACGTCTTATAATGGCTTGAATTGATGTCTTGAAATCAAGTATTTTGCGTATTTGATGCATTTTTCAAGTGTTTGTGCATTTCAGGGTATTACTTGCATTTATGGAGAGATTTTATCAAGAATAAGCCTTAGTATGTGCTTGGCATTGCAAGTGGGAAGTTAGGAGCAGAATGCAGCGAAGAACGGGAGCAGAAAAATGAATTTTCCAGAAAGGTTCTGAGCGCCCGCTCAGCTCTGCTGAGCGACCGCTCAGGAAGCTGGGCGCCCGCTCAGGATTGCTAAGCGGCCGCTCAGGGGCGTAAAAAAGATATTGATATTTAGACTCATAATTCTGTTGAGCTTCGAACTTCTGAAATAGCTGGGACTTGTGGGGCTTCTATATAAGTAGTTTTCAGAGACGTTTCACGTGTGTTGAATCGTAGTATCAATCAAGGAGCAAGGGGATAAGGAAGAAGACCGTTTTAGCACATCACAACGAAGAGGAAGCATATTTTCTTGTGATTCTTTATTTCGTTGTAACAGTGAATGCTAGTTTTCTTTACTTTGAACCTATTTACTCTTGTGATGTACTCTGGTTTAATATAAGTAGTTTATTTAGTTATTCTCGTGTGTTATTATCATGTCTTCATATGAACCCATGGTGACGATGAGTTCAATCATGGGCTAATCGTGACCATGGGGTCGTAACGGATTTGCTATTGAATTCTTTAGTTAGTTGTTTAATACCTTAGTGTGTGATGATTGTATGATATCTAGTATTGGTTGTGCTTATTCGTCTTATGTGCATCGCGAACATATAAGATAGGGTGTTAATCTCTTGTGAAGCGACGGTGGATCTTGAGATTTAGAACTTGCCATGCTAGCATAGGTTCATGTATGTGTATGCATGATTAGTGGGTAACTCTAACCGTTTTACTTTCCTTGTGTAATCATAAGGAATAACTTGTACTTAAATCGTTATGTTGTCAAATTCTGTAGACATATAGGGTCTCAACATAATTGATGTCTATTCAACTTCTATCTTAATTGTGGATGTTTGGTAGAATGGTATTAGTACAACAAAAGTTGGATTTTATCAGTTTCGTGTTGTTCGATTAATGTCATCACCGTTACATGCTAAGGGTAATAACAATAATTATTGAAGGAAGTAGTAATGAAGTTGTGATCTCATGAGTGTTTAATATTGTTAATTCAAGTATCAATTTAATTCTCGTAGTTAATTCTAGTTAATTCTAGTTAATAATTAGTTAATCAAAATCTACGTGTTATTGTCTTGACATTGAGAAGTAATTATATATTGGTGACTAAGTGTTAATTGAACATAAGTAGTCTGAGTCTCTGTGGGAACGAACTAGAAAGTATTCTATATTACTTGCGAACGCGTATACTTGCGTGTATTACTAGCGCGTATTTTCCGCCCTAACAAGTTTTTTGCGCCGCTGCCGAGGACTTGGCGTATTTGTTTAGTTTATGTACTTACCATCAGTGGTCATTAGGACTCATTGATTAAGACTTGTTACTTATTGTTTCCGGTTGTGTTTCAGGTACCTTAGCGAGCGTTTATGCAAACACGTTCTCGTACTCGCAAGAGGACTTTAAATACGGCTGAGGAGACAGACGAAGTTCTTGGTATTCTGGAGAAGATAGATTTTGAAGATTCGTATACAGAAAGTGAGCAAAAAGAACCAGTAATCATGGGTGATCATATAGTTCTGACATATCCAGCTCTTATGGACTTTTCTCGGCCAAAAATTGATGACATTCAGTCAAGCATCCTTCACCCGGTTATTCAGGCTAACACTTTTGAAATCAAGTCGGGCACTATTCAGATGGTGCAGAATTCTGTTTCTTTCGGAGGTGCTGCTACTGAAGATCCCAACATGCACATCAGGAATTTTATCGAGATCTGTAGTACTTTTAAATATAATGGTGTGACTGATGAGGCTATCAAGCTGAGGCTTTTCCCATTCTCTCTGAAGGATAAAGCTAAGGACTGGTTACATTCTAAACCAGCTGGGTCCATCACTACTTGGCAAGATCTTGCGCAAAAGTTCCTGGTAAAGTTCTATCCAATGGCGAAAACTGCGGCTATGAGGAGTGCTATTACTCAGTTTGTGCAGCAACCTACAGAATCTATGTCCGAAGCTTGGGAGCGCTACAAGGAGATGTTGAGAAAGTGTCCACATCATGGTATGCCCGATTGGATGGTGATCACTGGTTTATATAATGGTTTGGGGGCCCAATCTCGGCCCATGCTCACTGCAGCAGCTGGAGGCGCCTTGTGGGCCAAAAGATATACTGAGGCTTATAATCTTATTGAGACTATGACTGCAAATGAGCATCAAAACCCAACTCAAAGGATGATGCATGGGAAGGTAGCAGGTATTCTGGAAGTTGATGCAGTTACAACTATTGCAGCGCAGCTCCAAGCGCTGTCTATGAAGGTAGATTCTTTAGCCACCTATGGAGTCAATCAGATAGCTATGGTCTGTGAGCTTTGTGCAGGTTCTCATGCTACGGATCAGTGTTCCCTTGTTAATGAATCTGTTCAGTATGTGAACAATTATCAGCGACTGCAGCAGCCTGTGCCAGCTACTTATCATCCTAGCAACAGAAATCATCCCAATTTCAGCTGGAGTAATAATCAAAATGCTATTCAGCAACCGTATCAGCAAGGCGTAAGTAAACAGTTTAATCCACTGGATTCCAGCAACCACAGCAGTATACTCAAAGGCAATCTTATCCTCAACAAGGAGGTGCTGCTCCACCTTCTAGTGCTGATTTCGAGAAACTCAAGATGTTGTGCAAAAGTCAGGCTGTTTCTATCAAGATCTTGGAAAATCAAATCGGTCAAATAGCCAATACAGTGCTCAATCGTCAACCTGGCACACTTCCCAGTGATACTGAAGTGCCAGTCAGGAAGGAAGTTTAAGAGCAAGTCAAGGCTATTACCGTAAGGTCTGGAAAAGTTGCTGATGTTGAAAAAGCAAAAGACGGAAAAATTGAAGTTGGCGAAGAAGAGAAGCAAAAGGAGAAAGCGGCGGAACCAAGGAAGACTACTGTTGAACACACTTTGCCTGAGGGTAATACAGGGGATAAACAGCTCTATCCTCCACCACCTTTCCCTAAGAGATTGCAACAACAAAAACTGGATAAGCAGTTCGGTAAGTTTCTAGAGGTGTTCAAGAAACTTCACATCAACATACCTTTCGCTGAGGCTCTGAAGCAAATGCCTAGTTATGCGAAATTTATGAAGAGTATTCTTTCAAAGAAGGTGAAACTGGATGACCTTGAGACCGTTGCTCTAACGGAAGAGTGCAGTGGTGTGCTGCAACAAAAATTACCTCCAAAGCTTAAAGATCCAGGTAGCTTCACCATTCCTTGCACCATCGGCAAGTTGTCTTTCGACAAATGCCTGTGCGATTTGGGAGCAAGCATCAATCTGATGCGGTTGTCTATCTTCAAAAAGTTGAATTTGCCTGATCCAATGCCCACCTACATGTCTCTACAATTGGCTGATCGTTCTATTACATACCCACGAGGCATAGTGGAGGATGTGTTAGTAAAGGTGGATAAGCTCTTCTTTCCTGCAGACTTTGTTATTCTGGATTTCGAGGAAGATAAAAAGATTCCCATAATCTTTGGAAGACCTTTCTTGGCTACAGGTCGTACCTTGATAGATGTGCAGAAAGGAGAACTTACTATGAGGGTGCACGATCCAGGATGTGACATTTAACGTGTTCAAAGCGATAAAATTCCCTACAGAAGACGAGGAGTGCTTAAAGGTGGATTTGATTGATTCTGCGGTAACTTCAGAACTTGATCATATGCTAAGGGCTGGTGCCTTAGAGAAAGCCTTAGTGGGGGAATTTGACAGTGATGATGAGGATGGCAATGCGCAACTACAATATCTAAATGCTTCTCCTTGGAGGCGAAAGCTAGACATTCCATTTGAATCTCTTGATACTTCTGACCTCAAGAATGTTGAAGGAAAGCTCAAACCATCTATTGAGGAAGCACCTACTTTGGAGCTTAAACCATTGCCTGAACACTTGAGGTATGCTTTTTTAGGTGATGCATCTACTTTACCAGTTATTATTGCATCTGACCTTTCAGGTAGTGAGGAAAATAAGCTCTTGAGGATCTTGAGAGAATTCAATCGGCTATTGGATGGACTATAGCAGACATAAAAGGGATCAGCCCTTCGTATTGCATGCATAAAATCCTACTAGAGGAAGGTAGTAAGCCGACGATTGAGCAACAGCGAAGACTTAATCCTATCATGAAAGAAGTGGTGAAGAAAGAAATTCTGAAGTGGTTGGATGCAGGAATCATATATCCTATTTTTGACAGTTCTTGGGTGAGCCCCGTGTAATGTGTACCTTAGAAAGGAGGTATTACAGTGGTAGCAAATGAGAAGAACGAGCTCATTCCCACTCGAGGATGGAGGGTATGCATGGACTACAGATTGTTGAACAAGGCCACAATGAAGGATCACTTCCCTCTTCCATTTATTGATCAGATGCTTGACAGGTTGGCCGGTCATGAGTATTATTGTCTTTTGGACGGCTATTCGGGGTATAATCAGATATATATTACACCAGAGGATCAAGAAAAGACTACCTTCACTTGTCCATTTGGCACGTTTGCTTTTCTCAGAGTTTCGTTTGGCTTATGTGGCGCACCTGCCACTTTTCAGAGATGTATGATGGCTATATTCTCTGATATGATTGGAAATAATGTCGAGGTGTTCATAAACGACTTCTCCATCTTTGGACATTCGTACGATGAATGTTTGAATAATCTTCGTGTGGTGCTCAAAAGGTGTGTGGAAACTAATTTGGTGCTCAATTGGGAAACATGTCACTTTATGGTGCGTGAAGGCATTATTCTTGGGCATAAGGTCTCTAGCAAGGGTCTTGAGGTGGACAAAGCCAAGGTGGGAGTCATTGAAAATCTTGCACCACCTATTTTTGTGAAAGGAATCCGTAGTTTTTTTGGTCATGCGGGTTTTTATCGGCGTTTCATCAAGGACTTCTCGAAGATATCAAAGTCGTTGTGCAACTTGCTCGAAAAGGATGTGCCTTTCAAATTTGATGATGAATGCTTGGAGGCATTCGAGACTCTCAAGAAGAGTTTGACAACTCCACCAGTTATTACGGCACTTGATTGGACAGAGCCTTTTGAGATGATGTGTGATGCGAGTGATTATGCGGTAGGCGCAGTTCTTGGGCAGCGCAAGAATAATCTCTTTCATGTGGTCTACTATGCTAATAAGACTTTAAATGGAGCTCAAATGAACTACACCACTACTGAGAAGGAGCACTTGGCTATAGTCTTTGGTTTCTAAAAATTTCGATCTTATTTGCTTGGGATAAAGGTGACGGTGTTCACTGATCATGCGACCATTCGCTATTTGGTTTCCAAGAAGGATTCGAAGCCTAGACTTATTCGTTGGGTGCTCTTGCTACAGGAATTTGAGTTAGAGATCAAGGATCGAAAAAGTACTGAGAATCAAGTAGCTAACCATCTCTCTAGATTGGAGAATCCCGATTCTACTTTACATGATAAGACATTGATCAACGAATCTTTTCCGAATGAGTAGTTGTTCGCAGTTCAGGAGGAAGAGCCATGGTTCGCAGATATTGTGAACTATCTTGTCAGCAATATAATGCCTCCTAATATGAATACAGCTCAAAAAAAGAAGTTTCTGCATGAGGTGAAGTGGTATATGTGGGATGAACCGTATTTATTTAGACAATGAGCTGACCAGATCATCAGGAGATGTATCCCATTCTGTGAGACGGAGGGGATATTACGAGACTGCCACTCCACAGTTTATGGTGGACATTATGGTGGTGAGAAGACGGAAGCTCGTATTCTGCAAGCAGGTTTTTTCTGGCCTACTTTATTTAAGGATGCTCATCAGTTCGTTTTAAGGTGTGATCGTTGCCAAAGAGTAGGGAATCTTACGAGAAAGGATGAGATGTCGTTAAATGTGATGCTTGAATTCGAGGTCTTTGATGTTTGGGGAATCGATTTTATGGGACCATTTGTCTCGTCCTGCAATAATCAGTACATCTTGCTGGCAGACGATTATGTCTCAAAATGGGTAGAAGTCAAGGCTCTACCGACGAATGATGCAAAGGTAGTGTTGAATTCTCTTCATAAGCAGATTTTCACAAGGTTTGGAATGCCACGAGTAATCATAAGTGATGAGGGGTCGCATTTCTGCAACCGTAAGTTCACTTCTATGATGCAGCGCTACAATGTAAATCATTGTGTGGCTACTGCCTATCATCCGCAAACGAATGGTCAAGCGGAAGTGTCTAATAGAGAGATCAAGTGCATTTTAGAGAAGGTTGTCTGTCCGTCAAGGAAAGATTGATCTTTAAAGCTCGATGAAGCTGTTTGGGCTTACAGAACAGCATACAAGACTCCACTTGGGATGTCCCCGTTTCAACTTGTTTATGGTAAGGGATGTCATTTACCTGCGGAGCTTGAACATAAGGCTTATTGGGCGTTGAAGAAGTTGAACCTTGATCTAGATGCACCTGGAAAAAAGCGAATGCTGCAGTTAAATGAACTTGATAAATTTCGACTACAAGCGTACGAGAACAACAAAATGTACAAGGAAAAAGTGAAAAGGTGGCACGACAGGAAGTTATATCCTAAGTCATTCGTGCCGGGGCAGCAAGTTCTTTTATTCAACTCTCGTTTCCGACTTTTTCCTGGAAAGTTGAAATCAAGGTGGTTTGGACCTTTTATTGTCAAAACTGTGTTTCCACATGGAGCGGTGGAGATTTTTGAGAATGATCTGGGCCAAGCATTCAAGGTTAATGGTCAGCGTTTGAAGCATTACTATGGGGACACGGCAAACCGGGAAGTGGTTAGTGCCGTTTTATTGTCAACTTGAGCGAAGTACCCTACGTCAATCTAATGACGAAAAAGAAGCGCTTCTTGGGAGGCAACCCATGATTTGTGACTATAGGAACTCTTAGAAGTTAGTAACCTATCTAAAACCACAAAAAAAAATCTGAAAAACCATACCAAGAAAAAAAAATTCCAGAACGTCCCTGAGCGCCCGCTCAGCTCTACTGAGCGACCGCTCAGCAAGTTGGGCGCCCGCTCAGCTTTGCTGAGCGACCCATCAGGGCCCGATTGCCTGAAATTTATTTAAGCCTAATAAAAAGCCAAAAAAATCAGAAAAATTAAAAAAATCAAAACACAACCCACTAC
This sequence comes from Apium graveolens, assembly GCF_009905375.1. NCBI lineage: Eukaryota > Viridiplantae > Streptophyta > Magnoliopsida > Apiales > Apiaceae > Apium > Apium graveolens. Next base: position 190,331,771 of record NC_133650.1, read on the forward strand.
CCACGAATCCTTTTCCCATAAACCCACGTTTTTAACCCTCAACCTCACTCCTAATCAAATTTTAACCCTAATCTTTACCCTATATATACATACAACTATTCCATATACTCCCCCATACACTTTCAACCTTAAACTCTCTCCCATATTCAAAAAACACAAATCTTAAACACTTCTTCTCAGTTTCAATGGCACCCAAGAGATCCAGGACAATTGATAGCGGCAGCACTGTTCCTACTGCTGATTCTTCGAGGGGTACTGCTGTGAGACCTCGTTTGTTTGATAGGGTTGTTGAGGAGGAGTATACTAGGCTTCTGGGTAAGCCGATTTTGAAGGAGAGGGGATTCTTACCATCAGGGAGGGATGGTGAGTTGTTGCCGATGATTGCTGAAAAGGGGTGGATTTCTTTTTGTGAGTCACCGGAGGCGGTTCCGATGAGCGTGGTTCGCGAGTTCTATGCGAACACAAAGGCTGAAAAGAATGGGTTTTCTGTTGTGCGTGGGCTAACGGTGGATTATCATCCTGAGGCGATTCACCGTGTGATTGGGCAGCAACAGCGGAAGCCCACAGAGGAGAATTGGAATGAGAAGACTGCTGAAGATTTTAACTTGGATTTGATTTGTGCTACTCTCTGTAGGCTGGGCACGGTTTGGACGTTCAAGACTGGGACTAACGAGTATCATCATTTTCCGACGATTGCGATGAATAGGTATGCCCGTGCATGGAATGCCTTTATTTGTGCTAATATTCTGCCTACTTCACATGCACATGAGATTACAGTTGAGCGAGCACAGTTGCTATGGGGTATTTTGAATGAGGAGTACTATGTGGACCTTGGTGAGTTCATCTACCAGGGAATTCTGAAGTTTTTGAGGGGAGCGAAGCACATGAACATCCCCTATGCATCTACTGTTACAAAGCTTTGCCGAGCAGTGGGAGTTCATTGGCCTTCTCACGAGCAGTTGCAGATACCGGCCGCTCCTATTGATTCAGGGACTCTGAATGCGATGCAGGAGTGGACTGGTGGAGAGCCCGAGGAGCATGGGTTGGGTTATCATCTTCCAGGAGGACGTCCAGCAGCTGGTGCTACCATGGCTAGACCGGGCATGATGAGGCAGACTCTTTTAGAGCTCTGGAGGGTGCTGGGATGGCTGATGCCCAGTATAGGAGGTTATCGAGGAGGATGGATGCTATGTACGAGACGCATAGCAGGTTTGCTCAGGAGCTCACCCTTGCACTTGGGACTGCTTTTAGAGGCCTTAGAGCTGACATCCAGTGGCCCGTTTTTGGTGAGGACTCTGCGTATCCGCCTCCTGATACTCCACCCTCTGAGGGTGATGATGATGATTTCTCCGAGTAGGTATACCCTGTGTTCCTTTCTACTACCTTCACCGGGGATAGTGAAGATTTTAAGTTTGGGGGTGGTAGTTATGGAATATTTAGTGTGTGTGTCATATAGTTGTATATTCATGATAGTTTAGTTCATATAATTACATATTTTTGCCATATAGTTTTTTTTTATAGCTTTATTTATCATGTCATTTAGCTCATGCATTTACCATGATCCCTTTTGCGTTGTTTTACCAATTGATTTGTGATGTTGATGCGAGTGTAGTGATAGCGTTAGAGTGATGTTGAGTCTTGTAGGTTGACGTGCATGCTAGAAACACTTGTAATTTCACTAAGTCTTAAAGAATGCTTAAGGACTAGATTGTTGTCATGGTTTGATGGTTTTTGAGGTTAATCTATTGATTATGCTTAGTATTTATAATAGGTTCTTAGTGATAAAAGGCATGAAAAGAAAAAAAATGGAGTAAAAATTGGAATTCATTGCTAATTGTGACTAGGCGTCAAATGGCTAGTAGCCGGCTCGTATTTTTATGCGAGTAGTCTAGGGTTGAGCAAGATGGAGCGAAACGCACTTGCTCAGAAATTGAAAAAAAAAGAGAGAAAAAAAATAGAAAAAAAAGAAAGAAAAAAAAAGAGAAAAAGAAAAAAATAAAGAGTTAATGCATAATTGATCACGAGTGGGCTCTTTGGTATTCGAGTTATTAAGTTCTTAGGGGACTTTGTGCCTAGTGACCTAAGGCTTTTATAGTCTGGGATCCACTAACCTAACGCTCGCTAAATGGATGCCATTGTATAAGTCTTTTGTGGACCTCACTCATTGCACGGTCAGTATTTGTTTGTGTGTTAAATAAAAAGCATGATTCCGTAATAAGCTCCAGTAATCTTGAAGTGTTATAAGTCATTTTGTGATTGCCTTGAGGATAGTTGAGTTATGATAATTGATCTAGTTTCGAAGCATATCTGTTAAGCATTTGCACACACCACGTTTCTGGTTGCATGTTAATGTGCATGATTTGATTGATCTTTATTCACCGAATTGCATTTGTTGAGATGTCGTGAATTGGTTGGTTTGGTCGTAGTGAAGGGGATCGTCGCATTTCATATAGATTGCATTCATGCATGTTTTTGTTTTGTTTTTGAGCCCGTGACGCTTGAGGACAAACATCGATTTAAGTTTGGGGTGTGATAAGTGGAATTTTATACCACTTAGAACGTCTTATAATGGCTTGAATTGATGTCTTGAAATCAAGTATTTTACGTATTTGATGCGTTTTTCTAGTGTTTGTGCATTTTAGGGTATTACTTGCATTTGTGGAGAGATTTCATCAAGAATAAGTCTTAGTATGTGCTTGGCATTGCAAGTGGGAAGTTAGGAGCAGAATGCAGCGAAGAACGGGAGCAGAAAAATGAATTTTCCAGAAAGGTTCTGAGCGCCCGCTCAGCTCTGCTGAGCGACCGCTCAGGAAGCTGGGAGCCCACTCAGGATTGCTGATTTATAAAATATCTTGAAAGAAATAGATTGCATTGATAATTTAGGGTGGTGTCATAATGAGGATCTCATATCAACCCCTTTTCGCTAAGACTGATTTTTCATAATTAAAGATAGTTCTGATTTATACATTTCAAATAAACTGATTACTGATAAAATTTCTTCAAGTGAATAGCGTTCCACACATTCTTGATAGGAGTACCATTGAGTGTCGAAAGATGATAGGTCCCCGGTGCAACGACCTCTGTCACTTGATAAGGTCCTTCCCACGGGGCTTTGAACTTTCATGTTATGGCGGGTTGGGATGCTGCCGACTCTCGGAGTACTAGATCTCCAACCAAAAATTGTTTAACCTTCACCTTCTTGTTGAAGTAAGATGTCGTGCGCGCTTGTTGCTGAAGAACTCTCTTAGATGCTTCATCTCTAACTTCTTCCATAAGAACATTGTGAAGTTGAATTCCTTCCTGTGATGCTTCAACGTCAAAATACTCGACCCTTGGGGAGTTGAGAGACACTTCGACTGGTGAGACAGCCTCTAAGCCGAAGGCCATCTTAAAGGGAGATATCCCTGTTGAGCTCCTGGGGGTTGTTCTATAAGACCAGAGTACATTTGGCAATTCCTCGACCCATGGCCTTGGCAACTCATCAACCCTTTTTTTGATCCCCTGTAGGATTATCCTGTTGGTCACCTCGACCTGTCCGTTGGCTTGGGGGTAAGCTACCGAAGATTTGATGTGCTTTATCTTGAGTTGCGAGAGTGTTTCTATGAACTTATCCCCCACAAATTGAGTTCCGTTGTCGGTTACAACGACTCTTGGTATCCCAAATCTGAACATAATGTATTCCATCAAAAATTCAATCTTCTCTTTCTCGCGAATCTTAGCCAAAGGTCGGGCTTCGACCTATTTTGTTGCATAGTCGACAGCCACGACAATATATTGGGCTTGATTCTTAGACTTTGGGAAAGGGCCCACGATGTTTATGCCCCACTGAAAGAAAGGGCATGGGTTGGTTACCATAATCATTTCTACCGAGGGTTGATGGGACACCGATCCGTATAGCTGACATGACTTACACTTTCGCACAAAATTTTCATAATCACTTCGCATTGTAGGCCAAAAAAGACCTTGCCTCACTATCTTAAGGGCTAGGTTCTTGCCTCCTAAATGATCTCCACAGATGCCAGTATGGACTTCAACCATCGATAGGTGAGCATCTTCAGGACCTAAGCATCGAAGTAGTGGCTCTACGAGTCCCCAACGATATAGCTTATTTTCTAGCACACAATAATTTTTTGCCTTGTATGATATGGATCTAGCTTCATTCTTATCTTGTGGCAGCTTGTTCTGCAAGATATATTCCAAAAAAGGTTGACGCCAATCTGCCATAGAAGATATCTCATTGATTTTCAATATGTTGGGGAATGGAGGGCCTAAATCAATGAAGGGGACCTTTCTTTCATCTACGTAAATTGCCTCAGATGTTGTCACAACGGATGAGGCCAATTTAGACAGTACGTCGGCCCATTGGTTGTCTTCCTTGCAAATATTCTTGATTGTCCATGACTGGACTTTCTCCAATAAAGATATGGCCAGTTTCAAATATGTTGACATTCGAGTGTCGTGCGCTTTGAACTCGCCCTGTAACTGTTTTGCTACAAGCTGTGAATCCCCAAATATCTCTAAAATCTTTACCTCCAGCTCAATTGACAGGCACAAACCTGCTAACAAAGCCTCATACCCAGCTACATTGTTTGTTACTGGAAATGATAATTTTAAGGCCTGTTGTATTTTGAATCCCTCAGGACTGATTAAAATGACACCTACACCCCCTGATGATGATGTTGATGAGCCGTCGACGTAAAGAACCCAAGCCTTTTATGGAAATGATGTTTCTTCAATTATAAGACTGTCGAATTTGCATTCTACAACAAAGTCTGACAAGACTTGAGACTTTACTGCGTTCCGGGGTAGATATTCAATGTGGAATTGGCTGAGCTCGACCGTCCAAGCGGTGAGACAACCTGTCATATCGTGCTTGTACAAGATGCGCTTTGATAAGTGGCATTTTATACCACTTAGAACGTCTTAAAATGGCTTAAATTGGTGTCTTGAAATCAAGTATTTTGTGTATTTGATGCATTTTTCTAGTGTTTATGCATTTCAGGGTATTAGTTGTATTTCGGGGGAGGAATCATCAAGAATAAGCCTTGGCATGTGTTCATCATTGCGAGAGGAAAGGAACGGGCAGATTACGGCGAAGAAACGGAGCAAACTTGGATTTTTTCCAGTGGAGGCCTGCGCGCCCGCGCAGCTATGCTGAGCGGCCGCGCAGGGTCGGGAATTTTGCTGAATTATTTTAGACTTCTACTTCTGTTTGGCTTCCAACTTCTATGTAATCTGAATTTTATGGGACTATTATATAAGTAGATTTGAGACGTTTTCACAAAAAAGAAGAAGAAGAAGATTGTGTTTTACGCAAGAAGCGAAGGAGATAAGGAAGAAGACCGATTTAGCACACCGCAACGAAGAGGAAGCATATTTTCTTGTGATTATTGTTTCGTTGTAACGTTGGATGCTAGTTTTCTTGCTTTGACTTATTTACTCTTGTGACGTACTCTGTTTAATATAATTAGTTTAGTTATTATTTTCTTGTGTTTGTTTATCATGATTTCATATGAACCCATGATGGCGATAAGTTCTATTATGGGCTAATCGTGATCATGGGGTTGCAACGGATTTATTATGGAATTCTTTAGTTAATTGTTTAATACTTTAGTGTGTGATGATTGCTTGATATCTAGTATTGGTTGTGCGTATTCGTCTTATGTGCGTCGCGAACATATAAGATAGGGTGTTAATCTCTTGTGAAGCGACGGTGGATCTTTAGATTTAGAACTTGCCATGCTAGCATAGGTTCATGTACATTGTGCATGATTAGTGGGTAACTCTAACAGTTTTATTTGCCCTATGTAATCAAAAAGGAATAACTTGTGCTTAAATCGTTGTGTTGTCAATTTCTGTAGACATATAGGAACTCAACATAATTGATGACTATTCAACTTCTATCTTAATTGTGGATGCTTGGTAGAATGGTATTAGTACAATGAAAGTTGGCTTTTATCAGTTTCGTGTTATTCAATTAATATCATCACTGTCACATGCTAAAGGTAATAACAATGGCTATAGAAGGAGTAATAATGAAGTTGTGATCTCATGAGTGTTTTATTATTGATAAATTGAAGTGTTAGTTAAGTGGTTAATTAAGTAGTTAATTATAGTTAATATTTAATCAACAATTTTAAGTGTTATTATCTTAACATTGAGAAGTAATCATACATTGGTGAGTGAGTTTAATTAGACAATAATTTAGTCTGAGTCTCTGAGGGAACGAACTAGAAAATATTCTATATTACTTGTGAACGCGTATACTTGCGTGAATATTAGCGCGTGTTTTCGCCCTAACAAGTTTTTGGCGCCGCTGCTGGGGACTCGGCGTATTTGTTTAGTTTATGTACTTACCATCATTGGTCATTAGGACTCAGTGATTAGGACGTAGTAGTTACTTATTTTTTCTGGTTGTGTTTCAGGTACTTTAGCAAGCGTTTATGCAAACTCGTTCTCGTGCTCGCAAGAGGACTTTAGATACAGCTGAGGAGACAGACGAAGTTCTTGATATTCCGGAGAAGTTAGATTTTGAGGATTCGGATTCAGGAACTGAGCAGAAAGAACCAGTAAACATGGGAGATCGTATTGTTCAAGCTGATCCAGCTCTTATGGATTTTTCTCGGCCTAAAATTGATGACATTCAGTCAAGCATCCTTCATCCGGCTATTCAAGCTAACACCTTTGAAATCAAGCCGGGCACTATTCAGATGGTGCAGAATTCTGTTTCTTTTGGAGGAGCGGCAACTGAAGACCCCAACATGCACATAAGGAATTTTGTCAAGATCTGCAGCACTTTTAAGTATAATGGCGTGACTGATGAGGCTATCAAGTTGAGGTTTTTCCCATTCTCACTAAGGGACAAGGCTAAAGACTGGTTACATTCTGAACCAGCTGGGTCCATCACTACGTGGCAAGATCTTGCACAAAAGTTTCTGGTGAAGTTTTATCCGATGGCAAAGACTGCTGCTATGAGGAGTGCTCTTACTCAGTTTGCGCAGTAACCTACAGAATCTATGTGCGAGGCTTGGGAACGCTACAAGGAAATGTTGAGAAAATGTCCACATCATGGAATGCCGGATTGGATGGTGATCACTGGTTTCTATAATGGTTTGGGGGCCCAATCTCGGCCCATGCTCGATGTAGCAGCTGGAGGCGCCTTATGGGCTAAAAGCTATACTGAGGCGTATAATCTTATCGAGACGATGGCTGCAAATGAGCATCAAAACCCAACTCAGAGGATGACGTCAGGCAAGGTAGCAGGTATTTTGGAAGTTGATGCAGCCACCGCTATTGCAACCCAGCTCCAAGCGCTATCAATGAAGGTTAATTCTCTGGCTACGTATGGAGTTAATCAAATAGCTATGGTTTGTGAGCTTTGTGCAGGTTCTCATGCTACGGATCAGTGTTCTCTTGTAAATGAATCTGTTCAGTATGTGAATAATTATCAGTGACAACAGCAGCCTGTGCCAGCGACCTATCATCCTAACAACAAAAATCATCCAAATTTCAGCTGGGGGAATAATCAGAATGCTATTCAGCCACCATATCAGCAAGGAGTGAGTAAACAGTTTAACCCACCTGGATTCCAGCAACCACAGCAGTATGCTACAAGGCAATCATATCCTCAACAGGGAAGTGCAGCTGCACCTACTAGTGCTGATTTTGAGGAACTTAAGTTGTTGTGCAAGAGTCAGGCGGTTTCTATCAAGACCTTGGAAAATCAAATTGGTCAATTAGCCAATGCAGTGCTCAATCGTCAACCTGGCACTCTTCCCAGTGACACGGAAGTACCAGGCAGGAAGGAAGCTAAAGAGCAAGTCAAGGCTATTACCTTAAGGTCTGGTAAAGTAGCTGATGCTGAAAAGGCAAAAGAAGTAGAAGCTGAAATTAGAGGTGAAGACTCTAAGCAAAAGGAGAAAGCAGCGGAACCAAGGAAGACTACTGTTGAACACACTCTGCCTGAGGCTAATACAGGGGAGAAACAGCTCTATCCTCCACTACCTTTTCCTAAGAGATTGCAGCAACAAAAGCTGGATAGACAGTTCGGGAAGTTTCTGGAGGTGTTCAAGAAACTTCACATCAATATACCTTTCGCTGAGGCTCTGGAACAAATGCCTAGTTATGCGAAGTTTATGAAGACTATTCTTTCAAGGAAGGTGAAACTGGATGACCTTGAAACCGTTGCTCTCACGGAAGAATGCAGCACTGTTCTGCAATAAAAGTTACCACCAAAACTGAAAGATCCAGGAAGCTTCACCATTCCTTGCACAATTGGCAATCTGACGTTTGACAAGTGCTTTTGTGATTTGGGAGCAAGCATTAATCTGATGCCGTTGTCGATCTTTAAAAAACTGGATCTGCCTGATCCAAAACCCACGTACATGTCACTACAATTGGCTGACCGTTCCATTACTTACCCAAGGGGCATAGTTGAGGATGTGCTCGTCAAAGTGGATAAGCTCTTCTTTCCAGCAGATTTTGTTATTCTGGATTTTGAGGAAGATAAGAAGATTCCCATAATCTTGGGGAGGCCTTTCTTGGCTACTGGTCGTACCTTGATAGATGTGCAAAAAGGTGAACTTACTATGCGGGTCCAAGATCAGGATGTGACCTTCAACGTATTCAAGGCAATGAAATTCCCTACAGAAGATGAGGAGTGCTTAAAAGTGGATGTGATTGATTCTGCGATTACTTCGGAACTCGATCACATGCTAATGTCTGATGCATTGGAAAAGGCCTTAGTGGGGGATTTTGACAGCGATGATGAAGATAGCAACGAGCAATTACAATATCTGAACGCTTCTCCCTGGAAGCGAAAGCTGGACATACCATTTGAATCTCTTGGTACTTCTTACCTCAAGAACGCTGAAGGGAAGCTCAAACCATCAATAGAGGAAGCACATACCTTGGAGCTCAAGCCATTACCTGAACACTTGAGGTATGCTTTTTTAGGTGATTTATCTACATTACCTGTTATTATTTCATCTGACCTTTCAGGTAGTGAGGAAGACAAGCTCTTAAGGATTTTGAGAGAATTCAAATCGGCTATAGGATGGACCATAGCAGACATCAAGGGGATAAGTCCTTCATATTGTATGCATAAAATTCTGCTAGAGGAAGGTAGTAAGCCAACTGTGGAACAGCAGCGAAGACTGAATCCCATCATGAAGGAGGTGGTGAAGAAAGAAATTCTGAAATGGCTAGATGCAGGCATCATTTATCCTATTTCTGATAGCTCGTGGGTGAGCCCCGTACAATGTGTACCTAAGAAGGGAGGTATCACTGTGGTCGCAAATGAAAAGAATGAGCTCATCCCTACTCGAACAGTTACAAGATGGAGAGTATGCATGGATTATAGAAAATTGAACAAAGCCACAAGGAAAGATCACTTCCCTCTTCCATTTATTGATCAGATGCTTGACAGATTGGCGGGACATGAGTATTTTTGTCTTCTGGATGGTTATTCCGGGTATAATCAGATGTGTATTGCACCAGAGGATCAGGAAAAGACTACCTTCACTTGTCCATTTGGCACATTTGCTTTTCGCAGAGTTTCGTTTGGGTTATGTGGCGCACCGACCACCTTTCAGAGATATATGATGGCTATATTCTCTGACATGATTGGAAATAACGTCGAAGTGTTCATGGATGACTTCTCCGTCTTTGGACACTCATATGATGAATGTTTGAATAATCTGCGCGCCGTACTCAAAAGATGTGTGGAAACTAATTTGGTGCTTAATTGGGAGAAATGTCATTTTATGGTGCGTGAAGGCACTATCCTTGGGCATAAGGTCTCTAGCAAGGGTCTGAAGGTGGACAAGGCCAAGGTGGGAGTCATTGAAAATCTTCCCCCACCTAATTCTGTGAAAGGAATCCGTAGTTTTCTTGGTCATGCGGGTTTTTATCGGCGATTCATCAAGGACTTTTCAAAGATATCTAAGCCGTTGTGCAATTTGCTTGAGAAAGATGTGCCTTTCAAATTTGATGATGAATGTTTGGCAGCATTCGAGACTCTCAAGGAGAGTTTGATCACGGTACCAGTCATTACAGCACCAGATTGGACAGAACCATTTGAGATGATGTGTGATGCGAGTGATTATGCGGTAGGTGCAGTTCTGGGACAGCGCAAGAAAAATCTCTTCCATGTGGTCTACTATGCGAGTAAGACTTTAAATGGTGCCCAATTGAACTACACCACTACTGAGAAGGAGCTTTTGGCTATAGTCTTTGGCTTTGAGAAATTTCGATCTTATCTGCTTGGTACGAAAGTAACAGTATTCACTGATCATGCAGCTATTCGCTATCTGGTTTCTAAGAAGGATTCGAAGCCGAGACTCATTCGTTGGGTGCTTTTACTTCAGGAATTTGAGTTAGAGATCAAAGATAGAAAAGGTACTGAGAATCAAGTAGCTGACCATCTCTCTAGGTTGGAGAATCCCGATTCTACTTCACAAGATAGGACGTTAATCAATGAATCTTTTCCGGATGAGCAGTTGTTTGCAATTCAGGAGGAAGAACCATGGTTTGCAGATATTGTAAACTATCTCGTCAGCAATATAATGCCTCTTAATTTGACATCCGCTCAAAAGAAGAAATTTCTGCATGAGGTGAAGTGGTATATGTGGGATGAACCATATTTGTTTAGACAGGGAGCTGACCAGATCATCAGGAGATGTATCCCGTTCTGTGAGACGGAGGGGATATTACGAGACTGCCATTCCACGGTTTATGGGGGACACTATGGAGGTGAGAAGACGGCAGCTCGTATTCTGCAAGCAGGTTTTTTCTGGCCTACTTTGTTCAAGGATGCTCATCAGTTTGTTTTAAGGTGTGATCGTTGCCAAAGAGTGGGAAATTTGTCAAGAAAGGATGAAATGCCATTAAATGTGATGCTTGAAGTCGAGGTCTTTGATGTATGGGGAATCGATTTCATGGGGCCTTTTATCTCGTCTTGCAATAATCAGTACATCTTGCTGGCAGTCGATTATGTCTCAAAATGGGTCGAAGTTAAAGCTTTACCGACAAATGATGCAAAGGCAGTACTAAATTTTCTTCATAAGCAAATTTTCACAAGGTTTGGAACACCTCGGGTAATCATAAGTGATGAAGGATCGCATTTTTGCAACCGTAAGTTCACTTCTATGATGCAACATTATAATGTGAATCATCGAGTAGCTACTGCCTATCATCCGCAAACAAATGGTCAAGCGGAAGTGTCTAACAGAGAGATAAAGCGCATTCTAGAGAAGGTTGTTTGTCCGTCAAGGAAGGATTGGTCTTTAAAGCTCGATGAAGCTGTTTGGGCTTACAGAACAGCATACAAAACTCCACTTGGGATGTCACCGTTCCAGTTGGTGTACGGTAAGGGATGTCATCTACCTGCGGAGCTTGAGCATAAGGCCTACTGGGCATTGAAGAAGTTGAACCTGGATTTAGATGCAGCTGGTAAGAAAAGAATGCTTCAGCTTAATGAACTGGATGAATTTCGACTTCAAGCGTACGAATATAACAAAATGTATAAGGAAAAGGTGAAGGTGGCACGATAGGAAGCTACATCCAAAGTTATTTGTGCCAGGGCAACAAGTTCTCTTATTCAACTCTCGGCTCCGACTTTTTCCTGGGAAGTTGAAATCAAGGTGGTCTGGACCTTTTATTGTCAAAACTGTGTTTCCACATGGAGCGGTGGAAATTTTTGAGAATGATCCGGACCAAGCATTCAAGGTTAACGGACAGCGGTTGAAGCACTACTATGGGGACATGGCAAACCGAGAAGTGGTTAGTGCCATTTTGTTGACTACTTGAGCAGGGTACGAAACGTCAAGCTAATGACGAAAAAGAAGCGCTGCGTGGGAGGCAACCCATGAATTATTGTTACAGGAACCCTTAGAAGTTAATAACCTATCCAAAAACACAAAAAAATCAGAAAACATGGGCTGAAAAAAAAAAATTCCAGTGACCCCCTGCGCGCCCGCGCAGCTAAGCTGAGCGGCCGCGCAGCAAGCTGAGCGCCCGCGCAGCTATGCTGAGCGGCCGGGGGTGCAGCTATGCTGAGCGGCCGGGGGTCGAGGACCAGAATTTTTTTTTTACAGTTCAGAAAAAAAAAACAAAAATAGTTTTAGCCCATAAACCCATGATTTGTTCCCACTACCCCATCATTTTATCCCTTAATTCCCAAACCCTAATCTCATCCACACCCTATATATACATACACCTATCCTACATATCTCCCACAAAACTTCCTACACTTAAACCCTCTCACAAACATCAAATATCAGTTCTTACACGCTTTTATTCACGAATCAATGGCACCCAAGAGAGCACGCACTATTGACAGCAGCAGCACATTTCCTACTGTTGATTCATCGAGGGGTACTGCTGCAAGGCCTCGGTTAACTGACAGAGCCGCAGAGGAGGAGTACACTAGGCTGTTGGGTAAGCCGATTCTGAAGGAGAGGGGGTTTTTACCATCGGGGAGGGATGGTGAGTTGTTGCCCATGATTGCAGAGAAGGGGTGGATAGCTTTTTGTGAGTCACCCGAAGCAGTACCGATGAGCGTTGTTCGCGAGTTCTACGCGAACGCGAAGGCTGAAAAGAATGGGTTTTCTGTGGTCCGTGGGCTGACGGTTGATTATCATCATGCGGCGATTCGCCGTGTGATTGGACAGCGAGAGAGGAAGCCCGAGGAGGAGAACTGGAATGAAAAGACTGCTGAGGATTTTGACTTGGATTTGATTTGTGCGATTCTCTGTCGACCGGGCACAGTTTGGACCTGTAGTACAGGCAATAATGAGTATCGTCACTTTCCGGCGATCGCCATGAACAGGTATGCCCGTGCATGGAATGCATTTATTTGTGCTAATATTTTGCCTTCTTCACATGCACACGAGGTCACAGTTGAGAGAGCACAGTTGTTGTGGGGAATTCTGAATGAGGAGTACTATGTGGACCTTGGTGAGTTTATCTACCAAGGAATTCTGAAGTTATGAGGGGAGCGAAGCATATGAACATCCCTTATGCATCCACGGTTACGAAGCTATGCCGAGCAGTGGGAGTGAACTGGTCGGCTCATGAGTAGTTGCAGTTGCCAGCAGCTCCAATTGATTCTGGCACTCTGAATGGGATGCAGGAGTGGACCGGTGGTGAGCCTGAGGAGCATGGGCTGGGTTATCATCTTCCAGGAGGGCGTCCAGCACGAGGTGCTACTATGGCTAGGCCAGGGCGTGATGAGGCTGGTTCTTCGAGAGCTCAGGAGGGTGCTGGGATGGTTGATGCCCAGTATAGGAGGCTTTCACGGCGGATGGATGCCATGTATGAGACACAGAGCAGGTTTGCTCAGGAACTCACCCTTGCGTTAGGGACTGCTTTTCGAGGCCTTGGAGCTGATATTCAGTGGCCAGTTTTTGGTGAGGACTCTGCATACCCGCCGCCTGATACTCCACCCACTGAGGGTGATGATGATGATGACTCCGAGTAGGTATACCCTGTGTTCCTTTCTACTACTTTCACTGAGGACAGTGAAGATTTTCAGTTTGGGGGTGGTAGTTAAGGAATTTTGTGTGTGTGTCATTTAGTTGCATATTCATGATAGTTTAGTTCATATAGTTGCATAATTTATGCCATATAGTTTTTTTATGAATGTCATGTAGCTCATGCATTTACCATGATCCCTTTTGCAATGATTTATCGACTGAATTGTGATATTGATGTGAGTGTAGTGATAGCATTAAAGTAATATTAAGTTGTGTAGGTTGATATGCATGCTAGAAACAATTGTAAGTCCACTAAGTCTTAGAGAATGCGAAAGGGCTAGATTGTGTTATGATTTGGTTATTTTCAAGGTCAATCTACTTATTATGCTTAGAATTCGATTATAGGTTCTTAGTGATAAAGACATGAAAAAAAAATTTGGAGAAAAAAATATGGGAGTTGTTGCTAGTTGTGGCTAGGCGTCAAATGGCTAGTAGCCGGCTCGCGTATGTTGCGAGTAGTTTAGGGTTGAGCAAGATGGAGCGAAACACACTTGCTCAGAAATTAAAAAATAAATAAATAAAAAAAATTGGCATAATTGATCAAGAGTGGGCTCTTTGGTATTCGAGTTATTAAGTTCTTAGGGGACTTTGTGCCTAGCGACCTAAGGCTTAGAGTCTGGGATCCGCTAACCTAACGCTCGTTACATGGATATCATTGTATAAGTCTTTTGTGGACCTCACTCATTGCACGGTCAAATAAGCATTTGAGTTGTAAATAAAAAGCACGATTCCGTAGTAAGCTCCAGAGTTCTTGTAGTGTTGTATATCACTTTGTGCCTGGAATTTTTATTCTTTGTATAATCGTAGGATTGCCTTGAGGATAGTCTAGTCATAGTAATTGGTCTAGTTCCGAAGCATATCTGTTAAGCATTTGCACACACCACGTTTCTGGCTGTATGTCCGTTTGCATGAGTTTATTGATCTTTAGTTGTCTAACTGCATTCGTTGAGATGTGGCAATTTGGTTGATTAATTGTAATAAGGGGGATCGCTGCATTTTCATATAGATTGCATTCATGCATATTTTTATTTGTTTTTGAGTCTGTGACGCTTGAGGGCAAACATCGATTTAAGTTTGGGGGTGTGATAAGTGGCATTTTATACCACTTAGAACGTCTTAAAATGGCTTAAATTGGTGTCTTGAAATCAAGTATTCTGTGTATTTGATGCGTTTTTCTAGTGTTTATGCATTTCAGGGTATTAGTTGTATTTCGGGGGAGGAATCATCAAGAATAAGCCTTGGCATGTGTTCACCATTGCGAGAGGAAATGAACGGGCAGATTACGGTGAAGAAACGGAGCAAACTTGGATTTTTTCCAGTGGAGGCCTGCGCGCCCGCGCAGCTATGCTGAGCGGCCGCGCAGGGTCGGGAATTTTGCTGAATTATTTTAGACTTCTACTTCTGTTTGGCTTCCAACTTCTATGTAATCTGAATTTTATGGGACTATTATATAAGTAGATTTGAGACGTTTTCACAAAAAAGAAGAAGAAGAAGATTGTGTTTTACGCAAGAAGCGAAGGAGATAAGGAAGAAGACCGATTTAGCACACCGCAACGAAGAGGAAGCATATTTTCTTATGATTCTTGTTTCGTTGTAACGTTGGATGCTAGTTTTCTTGCTTTGACTTATTTACTCTTGTGACCTACTCTGTTTAATATAATTAGTTTAGTTATTATTTTCTTGTGTTTGTTTATCATGATTTCATATGAACCCATGATGGCGATAAGTTCTATTATGGGCTAATCGTGATCATGGGGTTGCAACGGATTTATTATGGAATTCTTTAGTTAATTGTTTAATACTTTAGTGTGTGATGATTGCTTGATATCTAGTATTGGTTGTGCGTATTCGTCTTATGTGCGTCGCGAACATATAAGATAGGGTGTTAATCTCTTGTGAAGCGACGGTGGATCTTGAGATTTAGAACTTGCCATGCTAGCATAGGTTCATGTACGTTGTGCATGATTAGTGGGTAACTCTAACAGTTTTATTTGCCCTATGTAATCAAAAAGGAATAACTTGTGCTTAAATCGTTGTGTTGTCAATTTCTGTAGACATATAGGAACTCAACATAATTGATGACTATTCAACTTCTATCTTAATTGTGGATGCTTGGTAGAATGGTATTAGTACAATGAAAGTTGGCTTTTATCAGTTTCGTGTTATTCGATTAATATCATCACTGTCACATGCTAAAGGTAATAACAATGGCTATAGAAGGAGTAATAATGAAGTTGTGATCTCATGAGTGTTTTATTATTGATAAATTGAAGTGTTAGTTAAGTGGTTAATTAAGTAGTTAATTATAGTTAATATTTAATCAACAATTTTAAGTGTTATTATCTTAACATTGAGAAGTAATCATACATTGGTGAGTGAGTTTAATTAGACAATAATTTAGTCTGAGTCTCTGAGGGAACGAACTAGAAAATATTCTATATTACTTGCGAACGCGTATACTTGCGTGAATATTAGCGCGTGTTTTCGCCCTAACACGCTTCAGGGGTTGGTCAGTCATGACTTTTATCAGACGGCCTTGGAAATAGTGTCGGAGCTTTCTGCTTGCTACCACGAGAGCATAAACTAACTTTTCCACATGGGGGTAATGAGTTTCAGCGTCTTTCAGGGTGTGACTGACGTAGTAGACTGGAGCTTCTCGTCCCTCGACATCTTTAACGAACACAGAGGCTACTAACACATCGGAGGCCGAGATGTATACTTTCAAAGTCTCACGAGGCAATGCTCTTTCTAAAACTGGGGGACTTGTCAAAAATGCTTTTATAGCTTCAAAGCTTTCTTTACATTGATCTTCCCATATCAACTTTTTGTTCCTTGATGCTTCTTTGATGACCTTGAAGAAGGGACTACATTTTTTGGAGGCTTGTGGTATGAAGCGCCGAAGGGCCGCTATACAACCAGTAAGACGTTGAACCTCTTTGATGGTCGACGGGTCTTTCATTTCAAATATGGCTTTGATCTGTGAGGGGTCAGCCTCGATCCCTCGTTGGGAAACAAGAAATCCTAGGAATTTCCCAGATGTTAAGCCAAAAGAGCACTTTAGCGAATTCAATCTCATGTTATTACGCCTGACGTTCTCAAAAGTCTCTCGAAGGTCGCTGCAATGATTATTTGAAGATTTTGATTTGGTTATCATATCATCAACATACACCTCGAGGTTCCGACCCAATTGCTTCTTAAATATTTCATCCATCATGCGCTGAAATGTTGCACCAGCATTGATTAACCCGAAAGGCATGTTTCGATATGCAAAGACCCCTCGATGTGTGATAAACGCTGTTTGTTCCCAATCTTGATCATCCATCCTGATTTGGTTATATCCTGAGAACGCGTCCATGAAAGACAACAGTTCGTGACCGGCCGTAGCGTCAATAAGTTGATCTATATTCGGTAAAGGATAATAATCCTTCGGACAGGCTCTGTTAAGGTCTGAATAATCAACACACATTCACCATTTCCCATTACTTTTCTTCACCAGGACAACATTAGCAATCCATGTTAGAAATTTCACCGGCTCGATGAAATGGGCAAGTAAGAGCCGATCAAGCTCCTATTCTATAGCTCATCATTTTTCTTCTGAGAACATGCGTCTCTTTTTCTTGACTGGGTTTTTTTGGTGGTCGACATGTAGAGAGTGTCTCGCTACATCGACGGGTATACCTGGCATGTCGGAAGGCGACCATGCGAAAATATCCGAAAATTCTCGAAGCAACCTTGTTAATTCATCTTTTATCTGGATGTTTAGATCTTTTCCCACTTTAACTGTTTTATCTGGAAAATTTTCAACTATCGACACCTCGACAGTTTCACCGACAGGAAAGAACGAGGGATCCCTCGGGATATCGATAATGTTATTGGGGTCTATCTGAACAACCTCGTTGACAGTTTGAGAATCACAATCTTATTTTTTGGGTACGACGGTAGTAAAGTAGCATTATCTCGAGACCGCTTGGTCACCGCACATCTCCCCCACTCCAAACTCAGTTGGGAATTTCATCTTCAAATGGGGTATCGACGTGATGGCTTCCAGTGCCGATATAGTCGTTCGGCCTAGAATGGCATTGTGGCTTGAGTTTGCACTAATTACATGAAACTTAACTATCTTCCATACTTGGCAAGGCATTGTGTCGAAAAGAACCGGTAGATCAATTGTTCCAACAAGTTTTACCTCATTACCCGTGAAGCCATAAAGAGGCGAATGGATATTTTCTAGTTTTCTTTCCCCTGTATCCATTCGCGCTAAGGCGTGATGATATAGAATGTCGACGGAACTATCATTATCGACAAGGATCTTTTTTACTATATTGGTGCCAATTTTGGCAGTGATAACTAGCGCATCTTGATGTCCTCTTATGATGTTTGGAGAGTAATCTTCATCTGAGAAGGATATGACAAGAGATGGAGATGGTTTGCATTTCTTTGGACATGAAGGGTTAACACTACACACCTCTCGGGCGTAGGACTTACGAGAATTGTTTGACATACCTCCAGCGGCATAACTGCCGAAGATTACATCGACTATTCTGTCATCTTGTCTTTGTTGATTTTGGTCCTGTCCTTCGATGTAAAGGATGAAATGGCCTCTTCTGATTTTGGATTCGATGAGATTGCTTAATTGATAGCATTGTTCTGTAGTGTGTCCCGTATCTTCGTGATAGTCACAATATCGAGAGCTTGGAGGACGACCTGGCTTCATAGGCCTCGGGGGTCGAAAATCAGGTTCTGTCTTCAGAATTGCCAAGATTGTTGCTTTGTCGACTGTAAGCTTGGTAAACTCTTTATCTTTTCTTTCACGGGGCTGCCCTTTTCTATCTGATACAGGTTATCGCTGGTATTCTCGACCTCTCGGGCATTGAAATTTCTCCTTTCCGGTATCCCTTCTCGGCGATGATCGTCGAGGAGATTTGGAGTCATACCTTCGAGACCTTGGGGTCCGGGGGCTATGAGTTCTTGTCCTGTCACACTTGTAGTTAGAGCGTCGGGGAGATCTTATACTTCCCACCGCTTCTTGGAGCGTCATCCGATGTTCGACAATCTGGAAAGCCGCATGAAGATGCTGGGGATGCTTTTCTATGAGCTCTTCTAGCAGAATGCCATGTCGGCTTCCATCAATGCCTGCAGCTAAATAGTTTACTGCCAAAGGTTCCTCTAGGTCTGTTATTTCAGATATAGCTTGACGAAAGCGGCCTAAATAGCTTCTCAAGGATTCGCTAGACCTTTGACGCATCGTAATCAAAGATGCTGTGATCTTGCCCCCTTTGTAGTTGCTTGAAAACCTCGTTTGAAGTTTAGTTTTCAATGTAGTCCAGGAGTCGATCGACCTAGATGGGAGATTGTTATACCAACGTAAGGCTGTTCCCTGTAAACATGTAGAGAAGAATTGGCAACGGGCGACTTCTGAGTGTCCGTAGGATGCCATTCGACCATCGAAAGTATTGAGGAAGCCTGATGGGTCGGTCGATCCATCAAATTGATCGAGCGCCGGGGTTTTCAAAGTCCTGTATATCTTAGCTTTTTCGATACTTCGAGATAGGGGGCTTTCAACCGGGGCTTCAAATCTCGACTGCGTTTTAACTAAATCACGCAGTTGAGCCATATCTTCCTGCATCTTAAGAAACTCCTCTTGTGATATCGAGTCTGTTGACATCGACCCTTGCGGGGTACCACCTGAAGAAACTGTCCTGGGGCGTCGAGGCCTGGAATATATAGACTCGTTGGATACTTCCTCCTCATCATAGTAGTAATCTTCATCGTCCTCTGACAGCTCTATATACCCCAGCCCTTCATCACCCCCTTCCTTAATTGACGTCTGCTTCAACTCCTGTTGTAAACGATGGATTTCTCTTATTTTCTCTAGCTTTGCTTCCAGTCTTTTAGTTTCAGCTTCTAACAACTTAAGTTCTTCATCTGAACCTTCCGTGCCCTCTATTTCCTGCTCCCGTAAAAGTTTTTTCTGTCTCAATTTCTGCAAATGCAACCTAGCATCACTGGAGAGGACCTGCTTTCCTTTTTTCTGTTAGAACACGAGAACGGGTGTCTTTAGTTATTCTCCTTTTACGCTTAACAGGTGGTTTCTGCATCTGAGAGCCTTCAGGTGGGGGATTATCCTCCACTGGAAACAACCGTCTTGGCTTGAGGGTCGATGATTTTTTTTCTTTTCCTGCTGGATTAATTTGCTCTGATTTTTGGACAGTTTGGATCTCTGCCGTGTTTCCGCATTTCTCTGGATCTTCTTCTTCAATTATCATGTTGGAGTATCAAATTTCAGAGTTCCTTCTAGCGCCAAATGATGACCCTAGGTTTGAGTCATATTTAAGTGAGGAATAACACTCTTATATTGATACTTATTTTTCCAACCCTCTTTAAGTAGGGCAATTAATCTCTATTTACAGGACCCTTAATGGGTTTTTCCCTTTACAATTGGGCCCCTATTGGGCTTTTTATTACAAGATTATATATTAAAGCCCCTATCTATGGTCGTTCCTCCTCCTTTATTCTCGGGCCCAACAAAATCTTAATAATGAAAAAATATAAAATTTCATTTTAGTGGATGTCTTGCCCTATATATAATATATACTTAAATTGTTAGAGTTTATTATCAAATTTAATATTAGTTTGCCAATAGGTTTAAATTCGATTTTGATCTATGAACAAGTCCAGTATAAGTAAGATTTTTTGTATATAAATAAGTTTTAATGCAAGTATGTACAAGTACAATGCAGTTTAGTTCGAGAGTTCATGTATAATTTCGATTATAATTTCATAAATTGTTCATTACTATATTTTGTGTTCATTAACATATTCCGTGAACATATTCGTAAATGAACATATTCGTTGGTATTTTCGGTAAATAATTATCTGAACAAACTAGTTATATATACAAGTAATCGCTTACAATCATCACATTTAAGGGTTTCTATTAATATTTAATATTTTTTGCTAATGCATTTTAACAAATTTAAATCTAAAATAAATTATATATAACAAACCATTATCACATATTTTTTTACGTTCGTGCCATGAGTAATCATATAGTTAATTTTAAAAAGAATGTTGAATTAGGGGTGAGCGCGGTGCGGGCGGTGCGGTTTTTTTTTCAAACTGCAAACCAAACCAAACCGCAAACCAAACCGTACATGCGGTTTGATCAAATTTCCAAACCGTAACCGCACCGCGTACCCCTAAAAACCGCATAAACCACACCACAAAAAATGTGGTGCGGTGTGGTGTGGTACACTGCGGTTTATATATTACAAGTTCGAAAATTTTAAATAAATACAAAACTTAAATTAATTAAATTTCCGAATAATATAACAAAGTCGCCAATATTCTTCAATAATACAAATTAAAAATTTCACACCGTAAAGTTTAACGTAGAAGCTTGGCTCGACAATTAAATGAGTTTACTATTAAATAGGTGACTTTTACTTAGAAAAAAAAAAAATAGGTGACTTTGTACCATGTGTCTGCAACAATTGGTCTTGCAGAAACAAGATGATCACTAAGTAAGCACTCCTAGTACGTTAAATGAAATCAAACTTAATAAATGGAATCATATTTCATTACTCATATATATATATATATATATATTTAATATTACGGTGCGGTGCAGTTTGAACCGCATTTCAAAATTTTAAAACCACAACCCGCACCGCACCGCGCGGACCCACACCGCACCGCGCGGTTTATTAAAAAATCAAACCTCAACCGCACCACAAAAATTAAAAACTGTATTTTACGGTGCGGATTGGTGATGTGCGGGCAGTTTTTGCGGTTTTCTACTCACCCTGTGTTAGAATTGCATTTGAGCTGTGTTGTGTTGTGCGTATTATATTTGTTGTTTTCAGTTTGTCATATATGTGTTTTTTTTTAATAAAACCCTCACTACTTTGTGCTGCCGTTGTAGGGGGGTTTGAGTGGGTAGGAGTAAATTACTGAATTAATGGTCCTTGCTACCATCGCTACTAATCTTTACAGGAAAAATCCGTTTCTCGAGTGTTATTTTTGATTAATTTGCCGAACTAACCACCATCATATTTCAGTGATACTTGGCTTCATGACTTGCCACATCCTTCAATGTAGCTTGATTCTAAGCATTATGTACCATAAGATCTATCTTGTTTTACTTCTGCACAATTTGATCATGAAATCTCACAGACCATGCCAAATAAACACCAGGGGACAATATCCCTAGTATATTAGCATCCTTCACCTTAAAACTCGTACCATACTCCTTAAAAACTTGTTCGGATTTCAACAATAGTAAGAATAATTTGTACAAGCAGACATACTGCACTGTTGACACATGCATACAAGGAGAACTGGGAGGTGACGGCAATTGTGTTGGCAACATGTTTAGACATTTAGTATGATGGTTCACAACTCAAACACACAGTTCATTAAATTAGTATATATATGCTTATACCTTAAGCAAAATGAAAAGGCATGCTCAGAATAATCTCTTTAGCAAAAGAAAACAGCATGCTTAAGGTATAAACTAATGCTGAGTTGCTGACACAAGTATATTTCCTAGCAGTTTAACTTGGATTATGATAATAACTAACTTGCAGAGGTCAAATGGGCTGCTTTAGTATCTTTACCATATGTAAGCCATGTACAAAGAAAATATCAATTGTACGATAAGCAGGTTCATTTCCAGCATCTCCCAATTGACCACTGGAATAGTTCCGGCAAATTCTGGGCCATTTCCCTTGCTAGCCTAAGGCGCTTTGAGCCTTTATTTGAAACCAGTTCGGTTCTGTTATGGAATTAGCAAGACCGGGCAATCAAATTCTTGGAGTCCAGTTCATCTATGACTAATGAATAGCGAAAAGGAAAGACTAATACCTACACAAAACAAAACCTAACACTAGGAAGAATACCATAAATAATGTAAAACCTTTGACAAACTTTGAGATATACTGATTCATTTGCACAGTTCATAACCTACATTTAGTACACCGAAAACAATGTTGAATTCCCAGCACAATTCAAAACCATTTTGGCAGCAATACTCAACTACCCGCTTCAGACTGTGATTTAAATCTACCTACAAAAGAAAAAAAAAGGGTTAGATGTACAAGCAGTTCCTTAGTGAAGTACCAAAGTAGAGAAGCAAATAAATTTATTAACATTTTATCAATATAACATGTAAAAATAAATGTGCAGAAAAACTCTCTCCTCCCTCCATTCCGTTTTACAAGTGTATAAAGTAAGGCCTGTCCATTCTAACATACAAATGAATGCTTATTCCTTCCTCTTTACAGTCCAACACATGAGTCAAAATCCAATAACAAAAATTTACATACTATTCTTTGTTACACTTATCACCTTCATCATTTTTGTTTTAATCATATATTTTGATCTCATATTTTTTACCTTTATTAAGTGCTTATCTCGCTGCTCATTGAAACTCGCCAAAAAAATAAATGACAGTAAAATTTAGAAACAGAAAGAAACAATTGTTTTTTTCTTCTATCTTTGGTTGTATTTAACTGTAGTGCACAAAATGTCTTTGAGCAAAGGAAATACAAACCTAATAATATACAAGCACTTGTGCTACTTCAACTAACATTTCCAACTCGTAGGAGAAGGGTAAATGGCCTGATTACTTAAACTCACATGTCTTGTTATCAGGCCAAAGATACCCACTGATGAAATTAATAAGAAAAATATGAACTTCAATACCTAAAATGTGGTAGAACTAGAAGGATGAGCTAGTTAGACATTAAACTGTCTAGATAAAACCCAAAAATTCTTCAACGTTTCGACTTACATTAGTGTGCTCAGTTGTAAAAATTCTCTATACACTTATAGTTTAATCCTTGTGATAGGCAACATTATGAAAGAAACTAGAAAGAGATTATCATTCCTACCCACTTCTGATCCTCGTTTCTCAACTTTACCTTATTTCAGATCAAATATGTTATGTTTATAAACATTACTAGGTTAAGGAAATTTTAGTAATTGCACTTTATTAGAGATGATGTACACTTTCTAGTTTCTAAGAAGCCAGAAGGGGTAACAAAACCAGATAGCCTGCCTACAATTTGTTCTTATACAATTTATGATGACCCCTGGTCGTTCACTCTGTTCCTACACAGGAATGGTTTAGCAAGAATCTACAGAAACTAATCAGGGTTGCAACAGAAAGGTAAAAAGTTGAAAAAGTACATGCCGTTTATCAAATATGAAACTCGTCCAAACACCAGGTATTTGTTTATTATACTACCTCCGTCCCGTTGAATATTATACGTTCACTATTTGCACGCATTTCGAGACTTCTATAAAGTATAGTTTTATAATATATTTTTTTTAAAAAAATTTCTTTAAATAAAAGTTTAAACATAAAACTTTTATTCAGGAATTTTTTTTTTTAAAAATATTATGGAGTTATGTTTTAAATGAGTATTGAAAAGCGAGCCAAAAAGTAATGTATAGAATTCAATGGGACAGAGGGAGTAATTTATACCAAATTCGCCTAAAATTTACCCAAACATTTAAATATTACCTTAAAATTGTATTGACTCTTTTAGGCTATGGGCCGCATGACTCCATCATGATCCCTGCTAATTCAAAAAAAAATATTCTTTTAAGAAGGTTTTTCTTACTTTCCTGCAATTCATTTTCAGCTATGATAAACTTTCAATCACTATTGCCGAATGCTTATGGGCTTTACTGTAAAAACTACTTGGTTTGTTGTTTCATATGAATTCCTAATTTGATACTACCTATTACTGGTGTTCTGAATTTTCTACTGTAGTTACGAGTAGAATGCACCGATCCACTGTATATTTCATCGAAAACCTAGCGTTGTTTAGTACAGTGCAATTCTCTCTCACACACACACACGGCCCTTAATATGCGAAAGCAATCCTGAACACTCGTTTCCCCAAATTCTGAAATTCCATTAGCCCAGAAAATGGTAGATCAGCTACTGAAACGACTGATTTCAACCATTCTCTTCTTAAACCTATGCTTAGTGGAGGGGTTTAACTTTATACAAAAACATTTAATTATCATAGACAAAACTGCCATATTTTGATTAAAAAAACAAAATATAACACTAGTTCAATACAAAAATGTAGGATAAACATTGCACATACACGAAAGACAATAAAACAAGATGCTTTACAGGAAAATAGATACATTGCTAGTACATAAAACTGAAAGAACTCACCTAGAGGGGAAAGTGTGACAAGTAAGGTTGACCAGTGGACCAATGCCCAGATTGAGACCTTGAACCAAATATTGACCCGGCAGAAGAATTTCCCAGCTGAGTTTGATAACCTCCCAACCCATTTAAAGAGGCGTACCTAGCAACCCCAATAGGGCTACCACTGTTACTCCCATAATTCCCACCAAACCCAATAGTTTGAGGATTCGCCCCAATAGACGTGGCTAGCCCATTTTGATTCAAGGAAGGAACCATCATCGGATTAGCCATCCCAAATCCCGAATTATGTCCCATCCCAGCTGGATTTGCATAAAATCCTGGGTTAACACCTAAAATGTAATTCCCATTACTACCAATATCACTATTAGGAGCACGCGTCTGATTCTTACTATTCTTAAAATTTTCAGTAGCCAGACGACACTCTAACCGACAATTCTCAAACATC
This sequence comes from Apium graveolens, assembly GCF_009905375.1. Lineage (NCBI taxonomy): Eukaryota > Viridiplantae > Streptophyta > Magnoliopsida > Apiales > Apiaceae > Apium > Apium graveolens. Next base: position 190,356,945 of record NC_133650.1, read on the forward strand.
TTAACAGGCTCCTCCAACGCCTTCTGACACCCTTCACTACTCTTATAAACAAAAAAACAATACCCTCTAAACTTCCCACTCACCGAATCCATCCCTAATGGCCCTTCCTCTAATTCCCCAAACTTCTCGAAAAACAACTTAAGCATCTCCGGGTCCACATGAGACCCCACATTGGCCACAAAAATCTTCCTCCCACTACCCTCCCCACCCGAATTCCCCCCAACAGGTCCATCCGACGCTAACTGGCAATAAATCACCCTATTCCCAATCTTCTTCTGACGCTCCTTAAGCGCATTCTCAGCTCCTTCCCGTGTCTTATAAAGTACAAATGCAAAACCCTTGGCACGCCCACTGGCCTTATCAAGAGGTACATTACATTCCTCAATATCACCAAACTCAGCAAAAATCGACAGAACTTGTTCCGAAGTCGTTTCCCAAGCTAGACCGTGTACGAAGAGCTTCCGATTAGCAGGGTCAGATTCTGAGAAGTGGGTGATCCTAGAAACTAACTCTCTATCTTCCAAGATTGCAAATTTGAGAAACTCAATTATTTGATCTTTGCTAAATGGCTGGAGCAGCTCTTTTAGTGTCTCTCTTTTCGAGGCCTCATCTTCACATGATTCTTGTAATTGTTGATTGTCCTCTTGTTCTAAAACTTGTTGTTGTTTAATCTTTTTGGGTTTCTTGAAGTGGGGTTCATCTAAATGGGATTTTGAAGAAGAAGAGTGTGTTGATTTTGTCCTCTTGGCCATGGATTTACGAACAGCCTTGAAGTTGCCTAGGGTTTTGCCTGGGGTTTATCAGGGAGGGATTTAAGGGGATGTTTGGATTCAAGGAGAATTGGGAACTTTGCTAAATTTAGGGCCGTTTACTTCCACAAAACTTTTTCTTTTTTCTTTTTTCCAAGTTTTCTAAAAAAATTTGAATTTTCCTTATCATAAAAAAATATTGAAAATTGAGAAAATATATTCCAAGTGCTATTCATTTTCAAAAACAAAAAAAATGAAAAACATGTTCAAATCAAATCATATTAATTTTCTGTTTTCTACTTTTATTAATATAAAAAATAATCATCCTCATGTGATATTATTAAATTTTACATCTACAAATCAAATTATATCAATTTTTTACTTTTAATTTCATAAACTTAAATAAATAATAATTTTTGAGTAATAATATTTTATTTTATCATAAGAAAGATTGATTTTACGTATACATGATTAACTTTTATAGATATTGATTGATTGTTTTTTATTAGGTTTAAGAGAACATTTATTTGAGTATGTACATATATGCATCACCTTATACACTATCCCGTTCTTTTGGCCGTGTTTTTTAGTTTTCAACAGTGAAAAACCTATTTCAAATTTAAATGGCGAAAAATGAAAACTATAAATTATAATTTTTTAGACTATTCTATATCTCAGTTGTAATTTATAAAATTACACAAAACACGATTTTCCATTGTAACATCCCCAAATTCGGGGTCAGGATTGATATCACCAAATAACTTTAAATAATATAAATCTGTATATTAAAATAAATATACAGATAACCCCTCAATTTCGGATCGAATATAAGTTATGGTATGAAACAAGAATCAAACCTTCTAAAATTTATAACAACTGACTCAAATTACATTACCTCTTTACTAATTTCCTCGTCTTATTCACTCTGGCATCTCCAACTTCCTTCAGCTGGGATCTCGTCAATTAAGCTGTCTAATAAGAACTATTCATTTTTATCCTCATGTGATACTGAAAGAAATAAAAATTCGCAAAATAAGAGTGAGCTAAAAATGCTAAGCAAGTATTATAATAGGTTTCCATGTATCATTATAAAAAAAAACTCCCAGAAATAATCTTTAAATGATTTTATAAACATCTTTATTTATTGAAACAGTTGAGCGAATAAAACATCGATCATTATTAGCCCTCAATCATAGATCAAAAAACAACGAACAGTTCCCTGATTCATCTCCTGAATCAATTCTTTGTTCGGCTTTGAAATCATAAAACTTTCCAAGAAGGAATGTTGTTAATGGCGATCAACAATAAATTAGACTGGACACTAGAACAATAAATTATGTGTATCTATCATAAAAGATACTATTTTCATTAACCGTTTATATATAATTGTCTAGTCTATACGTTTATCCTTATCGTCTACTCATCCGATAATAACAGATAAGGATCACATTTAATCATATAGAGTTTAATAGACACGTGGACTCACAATTCATATAATAAAACACATAAGACACGAATCATATGATTCATGTAACATATGATTCAGTTCGTCAAAACATTCGACTCGATATGTTTAAAATTGAAATCGAGTCGAAATACGACTTTTCGGTAGTTACGCCACTCAGAATATTTCAAAATCAAGCGACCTTTCGATGCGAAAGATTTTTATTTAGAAAGTATTTTTAATGGAAGCATAATATTTTTATGAGTGTAGACGCGTTCGTTTTGTATTAAACGGAGAAACGGTTTATTTATTATGAATAAAATAAGAATAATTTTATTTTAAATACATTTATATAATTTTTAAAAGCTTAAAATGATTTTTAAATCGTCATTTGGCTTAATTATAAATAATTAAATTTTATTTAACTATTTATAGATAAAATTAATTAATTAATTAAATTAATTAATCAATTAATTAAATTCATAAATAATTAGTTGAAATAAATTATAAAAAATTAAATCAAATTTAGATTTTTGAGAATAATAAAGAAATTAATTTTTCTGGAATTAAAATAATTTAGTTAATTATTTGATATTATTAAATAAATTTATTTTGAATTTAAAATAAAATTTTAGAATTTAGAAATGATTTTTGAATTATTTTTAAAAGAAAAATCTACAGGAACAGATTTATAGAAATTGAATTGGGGATTTATGGATCAAACCCGGGTTGAAATATTCTGAAAACGGGTCAACGAAGAACATAATCGGGCCGGGTTGAAGTCGGCCGGTTTTTGGTTGAAGTAAAAAATGATATGTTATTAATTCTCCTCATATCTCCATCAATTCAGAACAAGCAATCACACACTCAGACGAGCTGGGGATTGTCGTTTCCGGCAAAAACGCCATGAAATTCGGCGACCCCGTACTCTGATTCTGTCAAACTACTATCTCGGCCGAAGCTTAACCAAATCGAACAATATATATGTTGAAATAAAGCCTGAATCACGTACAATTAATTACTACCATTCAAATCATCGAACAAACCCTTAATAATTCAGAAAACCGAATCAAAATTTTAAGAAAACTCATGAACTCGACCTATGCTTTCTGGAAATCAAACACTACAATTTTATACTCAAATCGATTATAATAAACATGGAAAAACTAATAAGAACATCAAAAAACAATTAAAAAAAACCCTGAATCAAAAACCCCCACACTACACCAGATATGGCCTGTTGTAACGTTTTTCTTCAGTGTAACCAGCTAAAGTGTGACCATAGGTGCCTTAAAATTATTTTAAGCTATCTATGGTTACATTATTTTTCATTGTAATCATAGGTGTCATTTAGTGTAACCATAGAGAACATGAGGCATTTATGGTTACACTATATTTGATGTTACCGTTGGTCCCAAAAATGGTGTAACCAAAAACTGAAATTTCATGGGTTGAATAAAAACATGAGGCGGGGTATCCAAATTTTTACAAAACACATAGGCGGGGGAATGAAATTTATAAAAAAATTAATTTTCTCCTAAAAGTCAAACTAAAAACAGGCCTCACATTTTACTCTCTCTTCTCTCACATTTGACACTCTATTCAATCATTATATCAGGACTCAGTCTCTCATCATTGGAAGCTCATCTTTATTATCAAACAAGTCTTAATCTTCAATTGGGTTACCACTCTTCAATCGTGCTTTGGCTCTTCCAGGTGGGTCTTCAATCTTGCCCTCATCATCAATTATTTGGCTATGTAAATGGGTCTGCATCAATTAGGGGTTTTGAATTGGGGATTTAGCTAGTGGGTTTCATAATTACGGTTTTTAAATTAGGGCTTTTCGGCTTATTTTTTGGTCTGTAAGTGGGTCACATTTCACTACTGCTTGATTTTCGAGTTTAATACTTTTAGGCTTCTTTGTATTTGTAATTGTAATTTTTAATGAACACATCTGATATCCTTTGATGGTCACTTGTAACTTATAGGGTATAAGTTCTTAATTTGGCATTGAAATACGATATGGGCAAACAGGAAGTCCGCGGCAAGGTCCAAGGAAAGAAAATAAGGTACACATAGCTAAACTCGAGAAGAAGGTTCAGGCCCTGCAAAATGAGATAACATCTTTGGCTGCTGATTAATTGACCCTGTGGCAGGTACTTTTCAAGTTTTATAGTTATAAGAAACTTTGAGCGTGTCTTTGGAACTCATTTGGTAGGATTACCATGAAGAAATAATATGATTAACCGCAACTAGTATTACTATTTGTTTTAAAAACATAGAAGCCAAACATATTAAATAATCTTGTTACTGGGAAAAGAGTTATTTCACCTTAATTTAGAATATAATATTTATAAGAAAACAAGAAGGGGAGAACATAAAAAATCAAGAAGGGGCAATCCTACTAATGATAGTTTCGCTTGTTCTTGTAGTTGCAGAATAAGGAATAAAAAGTAAACCATGGGAGCATCTTAATGCCTTGTGATACTCTTTTCTGGGTATACCTTTGTGATAATCTTTTCTCGTTCCAGGGTCAAAGGTTTATGAAAAAGACCCACTGTGCGTGATCTCTCTCTATAGAATTATTTTCTTCCTAAATGCATATAATTTTTTTTGGTTTTTTCATAACCTATGTGGGGATTTAGTTGATGAAATTACTTGATATATATATATGTATAATATTATTTTGTTTGGCTTTTTGTCAGGACATAATGATCCCCACTTGATGCCCTATAGACCGGTTTTGTTATACTTGGTTCTTGGGAGCTTAAGCCAATCTAATTATATGATATAATAATTACTTTTCAAATAAAATAATATAAATGAGTCCCTTATCAGTTTGATTTCTTTTTTTTAAAAAAATAGAAATGTGTATGTATGTAAATTTGTTTTTCAGCTCTGGTTCCTTTATAAAATGTTCATACTTATATTGCCTTCAGATACATTGATGTCTTCCTTTGGGAAATGATTTATTTGCAGAAAATTAAAAAAAAATACCAAATGAAAGAATTGCTAGATTATCATAAGGTATTGCAATTATTTAGGTAATTTCTCATTTTCTTAAAGTTTACCCTTAAAATAATACTGATAGTTCTTATATTTAATACAACTACAGGTACATGCACAGGTACGTGCACATACTCACTTTAATGTTTATACACAAGTTTTATACTAAGGTTCAAACGTGTTTTCCTTTTATTTAATAGCCTTGAATTGTATTTTGTAAAATTGTATTGATATTTATCGGTGTCTTATAGGTTCTCCAATACAAGGGTGCATTCAGTAGCAGCAACAACAGTCGTTGCAGCTGCTGCAATAGCAACAGCAGCTGCAGTAGCAGCAACAGCGGCACCAGCTGTTGCAACAGCAACAAATAAGAGGTTATTTGGGCTCTTTATTTTTTATTATTAAATAGTTGACCTATTGTATAATCATTCAAAACCTAGGCAACTAACTAGCTTTTAAAGCAATACATATGTGACTGCTAAATTGTACACCCTCTCACATTTAATTATAGTATCTAAGATTTAGAACTCAAAAATCATATCAGTTGAACTATTATTTTCATTCTTTATACTTGCACACATTGGGCGTCTTAAAGGTGAAGACTAGACAGAGTAGGAGCTTGCCAAAAAGTTTGCTCACACTGTTGTTAACTAGATATTTTTGGTTAAATATAGTATAAAATCTAATTCTGTGATTACAAATTAATCGATTCAGATAGTTGGGTTTATACAACAACGTTCCGTTTCAGTCTTTGCTGACCATCATAGTATCGAAATAAAGGACATGATATTTGATGAATTTAATAATCTATCTGTTGTATATCATAAGGTATCTAGATTTTTTCCATTTGTCTCTCCTTTTGTATTCAGTTCAACTTAAGTTAGCTGTCAATCTAAAATTTGCAGCCATCCTACATGTTTACTAATGCCAATGACAAGGATCTTCTTTTAAGTGCTCCAGAGAAGGAAGACAAGGGTCTCAGTAACAATGGTTCCGTATATGATGCTCCTGCATATGATGGTTCCTTATCTACGACTCCTTCACAGTTTCAGACACAAGATAGTTATCTCATTGGACAACTAGAAGGGCTGAAAAATTAGACCAAAGCTAGAAGACTCATTTTGTGGTATTTACCAAAGCTAGAAGACTTGCTAGAACCAGGTAAGAGTACATGCGGTGAAGCGCAACTTAATGTGCTAATTTTTACTAAACTTGAGGTGTTACCATAGATAATAAACTAAGATACATATAAAATAATGCCTCTACAAAGTAGGATTACAAAAAAGATAATAAACTTAGATAGTACGTATAAAATAAAAATCTTGGAAATATAGAAAATTCCCGTTCAAAATGACTACTGCTAGATAGATTCCCTAAAGTCTATTTGAATTTCATGAACTGTTATTGTTTGGTTCACTTAGAGTTTTCGTCTTGTCTGCTGGACAGTTTGTTAATAGCGGCTGTTATTTCATCTTTATACAGGCCAAGGTCCAGAAAACTCTACAAACTGATGGTGTTAACGCTGCCAATGAGTTGGTTCACGACGCCAAGGAACACCACCCATCTTACCTGATTGGAAGGCTAGTTCGTAAAAATACCAAAAACCAAAGTCTCCAAGAACACCGCGCACAATATCGGTTCTAGGTCCAGTTCCAGTTCCAGATGACTATGCAAAAATTCGGGTCGAACTTCAGAAAGAGATGGATGAGAAGCTTGATCAAAGGGTTCGCGAGATGATGAAAATATTGGCAGAGCAAAATCCAAATTTGAACATCAACCTCAATGCTTTGGATAAATCTGCAGAAGATTTGGATGGGTCTGGATCCGGATGAGTCTGAGTAGAAGTTGTCATGGTTACCCTTTAAATTTTATGAACTAGTACGTTGTTAAGTTGGAAATGGTACTTAAATTTGGCCAGGGTACTTAGCTATATATTATCGGTATTAGATGGTATCAAGTTATTTTTCTTGCCTTGGATTGTTGGTAGTAGTTTATTTGGATTGCCTTGGATATATTGTTGGCAGTAGTTATATTTTGGCTTCTTATGTATTGGATTGTCATTGTGGATTTTGGATTGAAATGATTATTGGTTATGTAATGGGAAGTGGTATTTTCAAACACTATATTATCTTTTTTATTAAATAAAGTGTTAGCATAGCCTTTTAATGTGTAGCCACTGTGATGTAAATGGTCACAATTTGATGTTAGTAATACTTTAAAAGTGTAGGTAAAGCCAACAAAAACTGTTAGTAAAGCTAAATAATGTATATTAAAAACATGTTACCATATATAAAAAGTGTTACCAATGAAAACAGAGTTTTTCAAAAAAGGCGTTTTGGTAACAACAATTTGATGTAACAAAAAAATATACCGGTGTGACTATAAGTCTATGGTTACAGTACTCAAAATGTTACTATAAATGTGAAAGTGTAGGCGCATAGCATCTATGGGCACAGTTTTTTCAATGTAACCTAAAAACTGAAAAGTGTAACCATAGACCCCTAAGGTAGCGGCCACATTGGTTACGAACTGTTTTTTCACAAAAGTGTAACCATAGCCCTTTTTTAACTTACAGCCACACTTTTTGGCCTTCAACAATACTTTTTTTACTGTTACAATAGGCTAGTTATGATGTAGTGCCAAATCGTGTCAAAAACCCTAAAATCAAAATATAAAATTCACTAACCCGAGGTATGATCTGAGGCCATAATCTGATAGAACTCTTAATGAGAGTCAATTTGATTACAAAAATGACATGATTTGCTTTCCAAATCACTACAAATTATGGTTTGATTCCGAGAACACAAATCGAAACCTTAACCCCAATTTAAAAGAAAATTCTGAATTTTTATATATTTTTTTGATTTTTATATAATTAACTCATAATTAAATTCTATTTACAATTATAAAAAAATACCCCCAAAATTATTTAGAGCCTAATTATATCATTTAATAAAAATATTTAGCCAAAAATTAATAATTAACAAGGAATAATTTTTAATCCAATAAATACATAAATTATGTCAAAATTTCCCAAAAATTATGAATAATTCAAAAATGCAAAAATATTGAATATTTGATAGTCCTGTAATATAATAAAAATAAAAATACAATTTTTGTGGGCTTTGACATCCCAGCAGGGGCCCGAAAAAATCATTTTTGATGAAACAAAACATTTTCTAAATTAGCTGGATGTTCAGAAAATCAATATGGTATATGCCAAATGATGCAAAATAAGGCCAATTGGTCTATGCGAAATAATAACTTTTAAAATGAAACTTGGATAATAGAATTTTTAATATAAATCCATTTAACACGTGATAAAATACCCGAAAATGCCTCGAACCATACTACATATATATAGCACATAACATCTAGCATTTTCTGATCAATCATAATTTATAATATCATAAATCACATAATACTCATTTAATATAACACAAAACAATCGTAATTTCCCGATTGTTACATCCATTTTTTGCGTTTTCTCTTAGAATAATAATTTTGAACATATTTTTAGTTTTTCTACTTTTTTAAAAAATTGGGCTAGTAAACAAGCTCTTAGATATTTTTTTTGGAGTTTTCTTAAAATTAATTATAAATTGGATAACCATGTTTTCCATTTTTAATTTTATGTGTCAAGAAAATATCTATTTGGAACTCATTTTCTTCTTTTTTTTGTTTTCCTTGAATAATTTTCTAGAAAATTATCCAAATAAACATGCCCTTAAGTTTTTAAGAAAAATACTATATTGAATCTAAGCATGGTTCTAAAGATTCCTGATTTTGTCGATTAATCCCCGATTAATCCTCTAAAAATTACGTGATCGATCCAGTTTTTAAAACCAATTAATCCTTATATATTTTTCTTGATCAGTATATTATATATAAATTATTATGTATAATAAAGAATTTTAATTGAATTTTAATGATTATAAATTATATAATATAATAAATATACATTAACTTATCAATTATTACTAAAATAAGGATATTAAAATTATATATTATTTAAAATATAAATTGCATCTGATTTTTCCTCCGATTAATCCCAGATTCTTCGATTAATTTTAAATCGGTAACTCGATCGATCTCTTCCCATTCCCAATTTATATAACATTGAATCAAGGTAAAATTACCAATTTTTTTAGAGTAAATAAGGAAACAAGAGCTGAACTTTATACCGATTTTCAAGATACTAGTTAATTTTTTAGAGTTTTAAATTAGTGGTCAACTTTCCTTCAGTCTTTCAAAATAATGGTCGTCATAAACTACCTTTAAGTTATAAAGATGAAAATATATTCACCATTAACATTAAAGGTGTACATGGATTAGCCAAATTGACCAATCTGATCGGAACCGATGTTGGGGTTAAACCCAATAGGTAGTATGGACTTGCTGATAGAAAGCATAATTTGATTGGGTAATAATTATATGGGTAGACGATTATTATCATAATTGGGTTGGGTAATAATTGTATGGGTAGACAATTATTATTGTAATGAGATTAGGTTATTAGTCTTGGGGGTCAAGTTTGTGATAGATGTATATACATAGTCATATTATTGTTTTGATGTATGCTTGAGTATTGTTTGACTTAAAGTATCGCGTGAGTGAATACTGTTTGGTGAGATTGATTGTATTATTGATAATTATTTGGATTAATAATACAAGTTGGGATGTGGGTTTTTTCGCATCATATATTGTGTGTGTTTTGCATTGTTTCTTTGGTTTTATATTTGTGTGTATTCTCCCTAACAATTGGTATCAAGAGCCAAGGTTTTTAATGGAAGAAACAATTTTATCTAGTGGCAAAGCACGATGAAAGATCTATTAATTCAACGAGGGTTATATGCGACTCTTGGAGAGAAGAAGCCTACTGGAGTTGATGATACAAAGTGGGGATACATGAAGTTACGTGCAGCATCAATGATCCGGTTCGCCCTTGCACCGGAAATCATGTATGATGTTCTTGAAGAGGACAATCCCAAGAATTTGTGGGAGAAGTTAACGGAGATTTATCACTCAAAGTCTTTGGCCAACAAGCTATTTCTCAAGAAATATTTGTTTGGGCTCAAGATGGAAGAAGACGGAGATTTAAGAGATCGTCTGAATCATTTTAATGGCTTAATCAACCAGCTGAATAATTTGGATGAAAAATTGAAGGATGAGGACAAAGCTATTCTTCTACTAGTGTCTCTACCGAAGAAATATAATACTGTGATGACTTCTTTATTGGTCGGAAAAACGAAGTTAGTTTTGGATGAGACAATTATTTTTCTTCTGGAGGTCGAAAGATTGATAAAACAAGAATCGAGTGACACATCTGATGGAAGTGCATTCATGGTACTTGCACGTGACACGGAAAAGAAGTATGTTAAGAAACATAACCCTAATATCAGGTGTTTTTATTGTGAGGAATTGGGTCATATATAATTTATGTGTCCAAAAGCAAGAGAGGACTTGCACTACGCTATAAGTAGGCCATGATAATGCCTAAATGCTGTTACAATAGTCCCAAAAAATATTACATTAGGTCTATTGTAACACCAAGGGGCGTTACTCTTACGAGCATTACAACAGACACCCTAATATAACACTTCAGTAATCTATCGTAACAGAGAAGAAAACTGTAATAACTCCAATTTTTAAATTTTTTTTGAAACCCTGATGAATAGTAACTTTTTGCTGATTGTGCTGATTAAGGAAAATTATCAAACCACACTATATAGGAGTACTGTTATGGAAATTTTGAGATTGTATTAGTATTCCATAAAGTAAATGAGTGTATATGTAAAGGTCGTCAGAATTCGGATTCGAACACTTTGGTTTTTTCCGAAAATCCATCAGATACCGAAAGGATTAAGTATAAGGTAACATAATTAAAAGGATTTTTATTTAAAGATTTTAGCAGAGGATCATTAAAGGAATATAAGATATTAATAAAGGTTCAGGGAAGCCCAAGTAATATGATCCCTCAAACTATTAACGAGAACGAGAGTTAAACGAACCGTATAAGCGACCAAGAGACAAACTTGTACAAGAAGCCAGGGATTATGACATCATCAAACCACAAGGTGTGGACAAGTGGATGCAAGATGACATGTGCTTGATGACATAAGCATGTTTTAAAAGATATTTAGCCAAGGATGATTTATGGCCATGTATTATGACCTTGGTTAATCAAATCAAGGTTAGATTAACTAAACAAATAAAACATCACACCAATTAACCAAGGCAAATTAAAGAAGCATTTCATCACCCCATTTTTCAAAGCTTGCTCTCGGCCAAAACAAGAGCAGCAACTTCAAACTGTCATATCTCCTTCAATACTCACTCAAATAGTATGTTCTATAGCTCTTTGAAAAGGTATTGAGATGACCTACAACTCTTATTCACAAGTATCGTCCAAATAAATATGGTAAGACCCTAATTTTTACAGTTATTTAAATCGTACTTTTAGAAACTTTAAAATCTAACTTCGTGTTTTCTTGATTGGTTGTTAGATCCAAGCTTGTATAAGGATTAATCAAGATTTTAAGGCTTCCTAGAAAATTTACCCTCACAAATAAAGGTATAAAACTTCTGGACCTTTAACTACTAAGTTTGTTTACTTGAATTTTGGGATGGTTTGGATGGATGAGTAGTTGTTTGAATGATTAAGCTTGAATTAAACTTTGATTGTTAAGTAGATTAGTTGATTATAGAGATGGTAGAATATTTAATTGGATTTATATTCTTGAGCTTGTTTTGGCTAAGATCAGTAGCCTAGGTTTGAATCTTGAAGTTGTGGATGGATTGTAGTTGGAAGGGATTGATTTGGAGTGGTAAAAATATTGGAAATCGCTAAATTCTAGCCGTCATAATGCCCGATTTTCCTTAACTGTTTCTGTGCTTAACTTTAGGACCTGTGAACTCACTGTAAGATTCTGACCCTTGTCATTTTTAGATAGTTCATTTTACGAGCTTCATTTTGATATGTCGTTCGCCTAAATCCGAGTTACGAGCGATGAAAAACGACCATTTTAAGTAACGACGTTTCGCGAGCGAACCCCGAAACCTCGAGTAACTTTGAGACCATAATTGAGACCCTTAAATGATTAATTGAAACACGAGAGAATTATGTTGAGTGAATAAGGAAGTTATAAAGTTCTCGCGAAAGAGTCGCCTTAAAATTCGTAACAGTTAATTTATTAAAATTAGTGGAGCCGAGGGTACGCGAGCGATTAACGCAAATCGTTAAGCGTATAAGTGACCGTAAATGACCGTTAGGGAGTGAATTTTGACTAGTTTCTTAAGCGACCGTGGTCTAATTCCAGCTTATGTTGTTGTTCATAGGTTACCGGACTCACTCTAAGCTTAAGTCTACCCCAAAACACTCAGGCAAGTTTTCTACCCGTTATACTATTGTTGTGATGTAAATATATACATGCATTATCTTGTGATAAGTGCATGATTGTTATTAAAAAATCTTGCGATATATTGGAGCATGTCAATATGATATATATATATATGCATGTATGTTTCGTAATCTTGAAATCGCATTGTTGATTTAATTGATTATAAACTGCATAATACCTATGTTAGAGATAAGCAGTACTTGCGTATACCCTTAGTATAGGGGACCCAGAGTTGAACATTTTTCTAAACCGGGAGGCGATGTTCCCGAGTATATTATATATATATATATAGTTTTCAAAACTATTAATCGAATAATTTTTATTCGATAGTTTTATATTATAAGTGAATATTATTTTTTGAATATTCATTTAAGATTCCTATTACGATCAAAGACTAGTTTAATTATTTGAATAGAGTTTCTACTTATGAAACTTATTTTATTTCTATTAATAAATGAATATTAGTCTGAATATTCATTCGAGGACTTATGACTCCGCTTATTTTATTTAATGAATATTAGTCTGAATATTCATTCGAGGACTTATGACTCCACTTATTTTATTAAATGAATATTAGTCTGAATATTCATTCGAGGACTTATGACTCCGCTTATTTTATTTAATCAATATTAGTCTGAATATTCATTCGAGGACTTATGACTCCACTTATTTTATTTAATGAATATTAGTTTGAACATTCATTCGAGGACTTATGACTCCGCTTATTTTTATTAAAAATATTCTTTATTTTTTTAAAGAATAATGTTTCGTTATTCGACAAGTATTTGAGAAATGATTGATATCGTCAATCATTGTTACCTTAAATATTTTCAGAAATTTATTTTCAAAACTTTTACTTCATTTGCTTTGGTAAAAGCTATTCGTGATTGGAATATTATTTATAGCATAATATTCAGATATTCTTTGATTATCTTGAAATTGATTTATTCTATCAAATCATCCTTATCCAGATGCTTTCAAAAATATTTTTGAGTCTTCAAAATGATTTTAAACGTTAGAGCGGATCCCAAAACTTGTTTTCAAATTTAAGATCTTCCTTTCGAAGGGGACTTGAACACTCGCTAAAAAATCTGAGGGATCAGGCTCCGTGATATGTTTTTATATTCACAACGAGGTTGCTGATTGATAAAAGAGTTTTTGATTACTTACCCAACACCCGGGAAGTAAAATTCTTGGAATGAGTTTAATCCATTAACAGACATCGCCTGGGAAATATCAGTGAGTTTTCCTTTCCAATTAGACATGGCTTCTTGGTGGAGCCATATCAACAAGTTTCTACTTGGGGAAAGGGGGAACGAGCTTTACGTTTCAGAGTCATGGATTTCATCTGAACTAGGAGTGGCGTAAGTGGTCGAGTGGCGCCGACCCAGCCTTATTATATTGGCCCAAATGGCCCGGAAGTTCCGCTAAGACGGTCCATTCCTTAGGAGTCCAGCGTTCGGTCGACAAGTAAATCCGATTGTTCTCCTCTACAAGTAGAAAATTGTGGGGTTGCACTACTGCAACTGATCATCGTGAGTGGTCTTCCTGGCGCGGCAAACTCCCGTATTGAGTTCATCATCCAGTTTGGATATTTCTGCAACACTACCCAGAGCATTTCGATAGAAAGGCTGCGACTGAGTGATTGTTGAGTGTTGTCAGGGTCAAATTGTTATAATGATGTTTCCATCGAATGAAGTATCTCGTAACTTCATTTTTTTAAAATGATATTTCAATGATTGATTCTATTCAAGTCTTATCTTATAGTCTCATATATGTGATGAACTTTTGACACTTATAATACCTTGAACGGTGGTAGTTCAAGTAGTATTCAGAAAAAATATAAGTATATTGGAGTATCTTGTGACTTCATCTTTTTAACTTATATCTAGTAAAGGATTATCTTATGCATGACAAAGATTTTTAAAAAAACGTTGAGACAAGGTTAGATATATGAGATCACCTTACAACAATATCTTTATACAGTTATAAACTGGAACTCTGTGTATAATATGCATGGAAGAGGATTTCAAAGATGTTGAAAAGTATATACATATATACTGAATATTTTGCGACTTTGTTGCATTAAGATATCAAACTTGGTTCATTTCTTCTTGACCAAGACTTTCATGAGTACTATAAGAATGCTCATATATTGTTAATTATTACACATATTATTTTGGTGGGCTTGTTGCTCACCCTTGCTTTATTTTTTCATCACACAAAGACAGCTAGACAAGATGAACAAGACCAAGCTCCCAATTCGCGAGCGGATAGGAAACGTTCCGCAGTTTCCTGTAGGCGTTGATGCTGCTGTAGCTGAGGTAGGAACTACCAATAGGCTAGGCTTTCAACTTTTGATGTACCAGACTTATGTATATTTCTGAATTGTAATAATGGCAAATAATATGTAAATTTATTCAGAAACCTTTTTGAGGTGTAATGACTTATAATTGTGGAATGAAATGACTTGTGTTATTTTGGTATTCATCACCGAGACTATAACTTGTGGTGTGTGTGTGTATATTGTGGGTCACAGTATGCAGTAATTGGTTGTTTATTTAGATTAAGTGTTGTTAAGTGAAATGGAACTCGTGACAACCCAAATCCCCGACCCCGGATTTGGGGGTGTTACAAAAACGTTATAATAGGCAACTAATGTAACAATTAAATGCCAAATATAACGCAAAATGAGTGATACATTAGGTTGATCAAGATTGCATAAGTGGGACCCACCTGTGGGACCACGTGGCCCCCACGTGTGGGCTTGTGGGTCCCATATAACCTATTGTAACAGTATGTTTTATCTATTATAACACCATTTTTTGTAATTAAGCAACACTAGCATATATAATGTAACACTATATATAATCATATATTACATTAGAATAGGGGCAAATGTAACTGTTAATTTTAAATTTTTAGATTAATATGCTTAATTTAAAGAACAATCCCATTAGCAATAAAACATCAAAGTTGCCATACATAAGAGTCTTAATATCCAAACCATACTACCAGATGACAGTGTCAATTCCATACCATACTACTACTTTACAACCAAACTAGGACAACATCAACTACTCACACCCTCAACACACATATGACAACTACGACAAAACTACTAGATTATCAAAGACTAGAGATTACAATAAAAGTACATAGACAACAATAAATTTTGAGCAAGATACCAATGTAAAATAATATAAATATGATATCTAAGAAGTTCGACGCCTTGACACGAGTGTCATTGTTGTATTGATCACTTAAATTGCACAAAGAATATTGTGTTCTCTTCGTATGCGCTTCAACTCCTTCTATTCTTTAAACTCTCGAATAATATTCCTTCTGCAATCTCTACAAAATCCCTTCTTATTAAACCTGTCATATAAGACTAGTCATTTGATTGACAAGATATTAATGCATTGTAAATATTCTAACTTAAATAATAATTTATGTATTGATTTTGTCACAAGTCAAAATTAACAATTCTTAATTTATTTAAAACAAGGATCAAGATAACATATTTCTTAATTAACATGTAAAACAGTGTATATGCTACATTTTAGTTGAAGATTATCTGCTTTTAATATTGATGAGAAAAAAATTATCAGGTAATTACCTAATAACCATTTCAACAAGGACTGAGAAACAATCGAGATATGGGAAATAAAAGAATCTTGCACTTTTACCGTGTAATTACTGAGTTTTGACCTAAGGCATACCATATAAGTTCCAACTTTATTTAATTTATACTTGAGCCTTGCTCTTTGCACTCCTAACGATATGAAAACTGTTCAAATTCATCCTAAATATAGTTTTATAAAGTCCTATATTACTTTTAGTTCACGTAAAAACAAGTGTGTGCTTGTCATATTGTAGTGAATTCAAATAAAAAATGCTTGTTAGATTTTGTAATGGAACTGCACTAGTCAATTATGTATATTGTATATTGCAGGAGCTAGTAATGATTATTTTCTTTTTTGGTGTAGAGATAAATTGGATCATTTAGTAGATGATAAACTCTATCTATCAAGTCTACTATATGCATTATTCTTTCTGTATTTTGATAACATAAATTGGATTTTTATTTCTATTGTTACTACTCAGACTTTCACATGTTGTGCTTTCTCCCAACTTCCAACTTAAAGTTCATTTAGTGTTTTTTCTATTGCTAAGGTTGTAATAATTAATATGTAAACTGATGAACTGATGAAATTTGTTAGGTCACACAACACTATAAAAGGGGGTTGAATATAGTGTTTATACAATCAAATCGATTTAGAACACAAGTATGTAACAGTAATCAAGTTTATACAATATAATAAGCTCTATTATAAAGTAGGTTAAACTACTCTCTTAGTGATGAACAATATCACTAAGAGCTGCTAGGTTACAATGAATAATGTTCTCATGAATGATAACACATATAGTGTAAACCCTAAGTCGTGTTTATATAGTACACAGTTACAAGATATCTTCTAATTGATATGAAATATATCTCTTCCTAAAATATATCAATTAAATATTATCTTTTGTAGTCCTATAGCTGTCCAACTCTCCATGCATATCTTTATTTGTTTAATCCAAATCCTCTTCTATAAATCAGCCGCCTTCCTTATCTAAAATGTACTCGCACTTAAGTCCTGATATATCTTCTAACTCCTTAAGTTCTGATATAAGTTCTGACTTCAGTAAGTCCTGATTTCCAGTAAGTCCTGATAAGTCCTGATATTAAGTTTTGAAACTAAACACAACAAATTAGACATGACATCACAAATATATCTAACAATCTCCCCAACTTGTAATTATGAAAAATATACAAGTTAATAGATTTGATGATGTCAAAAACATTTAAGTACAAATGCAATGAGAGTTTATTTAGACAACTAACTACAACTTACGGTACATGTAGCTTTACCAATTTCACTGGATCAATCTGAATCCAAAGTGATTCCTTGTAAAGTCTTTTACTAGCTTGTCTTCAGCTTTTCTCAGAATTTCAACTAACTGTGCTTTGACTTGCATCAGTTCTTCATCTTCATTGTCACAAATATGATAAATGGTTGTTCTGAGCGCATGAATTGATGTTCTTTCAAGACCATCTCTAAGTCTGATAACTCTAGGATGTGAAGAGTCTTCATTGTAGCATAGCCACTTTCCTTTCAGAATAACTTCCGCCTTAGAAGAGTTCTTCCTCATAGGAATTTCTCTTCCATCATCTTCAGTTATTTTTGGAATGTACTGAGAGGCCTTTGTACCAAAGATTCTGAGAAGATCTCTTATAGCCTTCAAAATATATTCTGACCATCTTCTTGTAACATCATATTTTACTTCCAGAAGGTAGTGAATATGTTGAAGCTCTTTGACAGACTTCTTTAGCACATCAGTATCAGCTAGTCTGAAAGTTCTGCCATCATTGAGAAATAAGATCAATTTCTCTTTTAGATCATCTTTATCATGAGCATCCATCACAATTTGAGCAGACAACACTTTGTCAAGGTGCTTTTGTTTGATTTGTTCATATGGTTTGTCTATCAACATGAAAGGATCTCTGAGAGTAACTTCTACTCCTGTTTGTATCTTTTCTTCATCAGAACCTAATCCAGCTCTATCTCTAGGTTGCTTGGCTCTTAACCCAAACGTTGCAAGTTGATTAATCATTAGATTGGACTTAGGTTCCACTGGAGTAGCTTTGTTCCATAGCAGCTTCTTCTTATCAGCAATTGTCATCTTGTTCAAATCAACTTGAGCTCTGTCAGAGGTTGATTTCTTGATGACTTGATTAGGATTTGCTGTTTCATTTATACCGTGCTGTTCTGAAATGTCTTCACTCTGAACTACTTAAGCTATGTCAGAGGTTGTCTTAGATTCTTCTGTTATCTTCTTTATTTTTAGAGTTTCAACAGTTTCATCTTCTGTAGCAGTATCATCAAAGACTTGAATCATTTTGCACACAGGATTCATCAGAATTTGAGGAATCTTCATTTTCTGCTTCTTTATTGGTTCATCAATCTTTGCTTTTCCTTTTGCTTTGGGATCAATTTCAACTTGTGATCTTGTATTGGGCTTTGAAGCCTCAGAAGTTGACATTTCCTTGATCACAATGCCTTTTTCCTTAGGCCTTGGAGGTTTCTTTGTATTAGAAGCTTTAGACTTAGGATTTGTCTTCTCAGATGCAAATCTAGCTTCTTCCTCCTTTAGAGTCTCTAAATCCATTCCAGGATTATGCTTGAGAAACAATCTTTTAGCAATTTCTTCATCAAGAGTCTGAATCTTGGGAGCCTTATAGTAGACAGTAGTCTCCCTTCCTTTAAGTTTCAGAGTTTGTAAAAACTTCTGAGAGTCTTGACTTTCAACTTGAATCAGAATATCAGAACTTGATATCAGACTTTGATTATCAGAACTTGCTTTCAGAACTTGAGCATTCACAACTTCAGAACTTGTATTCTTATGTGTTAAAGATTTGCTAGAATCAGAAATTAGTTTCTGTGAAGAAACTTTGTTGTTTTGCTTGCCTTGACCTTGACCTTTGCCCTTGCTAGGGTTTCCCTGGTCATCTTCAGAATCATCCTTTTTCTTCAGAGTTTGGCTAGTTGAGCATTTGGACTTAACTACCTTCTCCCCCTTTTTGGCATCATCTGATAGGAGTAGAGAAAGAAGGAGTTCCACTGAAGATTGAATCTCAGTTAATTGAATTTGTTGAGCATTTTGATTTTGCAAGACCTCATCTAGTTGGGCCTGCTGCTTTTCTTGAACTTACTCAATAGCTTCCACTTTCTCATGAATTGGTCTGATAAACCTCTTTTTGTCTAATTTGATCTCCATGTCTAGCTTATCAGCTGTTTTTTGAAGTTTATCAACCTTTGCTTGAGTTGTGGAGTGTAGACCTTGAAGAGATTTAGTACTGAGAGCGATGACTTTAAGCTGTGTCTTAAAATCAGAATTTGTCAGCAACTCATTAGCTTTTGAAATATTATCTTTCAAAACATTTGAGCTTGGAATGAAGTCAGGTTCATTCCACTTCTTGGTCCATTCAACTCCTCTGTGAGTTTCTTCCCATGGAACAGGAGCATCTTCTTCAACAAATTTAAGTAGTGCCTCCTTTCCAAGAATTGGAGCATTAATTGGAGCACTGTCTCCAGAGCTTGATAACATCTCCCCATCTTCTGATAACACAAGAGTATGTGTAGCTGAAGGAGATTCTGTAACTACTTCATCTGTTTCAGGATCCAAATCCAGAATTGGAGTAGTAGGAATATCAGCATTTAATGGAGAAACAGGTGAAGTTGACTCCTTTGCTTGTGGTGCTTCCAGATACAAGACAGTTGGTATATGTAACCTGTGAATATTAATTTCAGGACTTAATCCCAAATCTTCAACTGTAGCTGGTTCTTTGAATGGAGAGATAGGAGGTGTGATCACTGTGTCTGGAACAGTGTTTTCAGGTGCTGGAAGGGCTTCAATGACTATTGGTTCTGATGAGATCAGAGATTCCTGAATCCCTTCCAAAGCTTCTTCAGCATCCTCATATTGAGCTTGTGTAATTTTCACACCTGCTCTCTTCTTCTTTGATCTGGACTTTGGTTGTGAAGGTGTTGCTTGAGCAGCATCAGAACTTGAAGTTCTTTTCCTTTTCAAAATTCCAGAACCCTCAGCTTCATTCTTTTTCTGAGGAGTTACCTCTTTAGCTTCAACCTCCTTCTGAAAAATTATCTTTTCAGCTTCTATTGTCACAGGTTCTGATGCAGGAACCTGGACTTGTTCATCCTCATCTGATTTATCTCTCAGAATCAGCCTTCTCTTTCTCTTTGGTGGAGATTGAGGAACATATTTAGTTCTTTTGGTTGTAGGCCTAGAGGATGTGTCAGATTTTACAATTGTCACCTTTTAAGAAGTACCATAGGTTGGTTTGGTTTTGGATTTGAGAGGTGAGGTTCTGATGGTAGGTGATGATGGTTGTGGTTGAGAGAATTGTGCTGGTTGGAAATAGTTTCTGTTGGTAGAATGTGGTTGAGAGTTGGAAGGCTGTGTTGGTGAAGGTTGAGAGGGTGCAACTTCAGAAAATTTGGGTGTGTATGTATTGGGATCAGAGTTTACTAAGAACTGTTTTACAGATTCAGGAATTTGAAGGGGTCTTAGTAAGTTTATCTTATTATCAATAGATAACAAGTCTGTGAAAGCCCTTTTATGAAGTTTAAAAGGTTGAATTATCTCACTAAAGTTTTGGGGCTTATTAGAACAACAAAAACTGTAAATAAGCTGACAGGACCTAGCAAAATAAACAGTATTTGGATCCTCCTTCATCCTATCCCCAATAAAACCCAAAATAGCAGTAGCATAATCAAAATGAGTTTGATTTAGAAGTGCATACCCTATTTGCTGACTCAGAATTGGAATAGCATCAAAGTTGGAGCATTTGTTGGCAAAAGCTCTAGTGATGTAGTCAAAAAAGAAACTCCACTCCCTTCTGATATGGGGCCTTTTCAGTTGTTCCACCTTGGACAAACTTTTCTCATAGCCAAGATTGGCCATCATACCCTGTAGCAGTGAATCTTCAATCTGAGTATTGAAAGTACAATTTTTTGGCAGATGTAGAGCTTGTCGAATAGCAGACAAGGTAACCAGGTGCTCATCTTCCCCAGATGTGAAAATGATGCTTGGAGACCCATCTTCACCACCATCATCATATACTCCAGTCCTTCAAAACTCCAGTATCTGTGTTCTTGAGAGTGATTGTGGTTGGATCAAAGCATACCCAATCTCATTGTGAGCAAGAAAGTCTTGGATAAAGTGAAGATCTAAAGGAATATCATCCTTAGTGAGAATAACCATATAATTGTTGGGGACGAACTTGGCTCCATTAAAGATAACGTCCTTTGGTGCCATTTCTGTAAGAAATTAAGTGAAAAGTTGTGTGTACGCAAGGTGTTTGATAAAATGCTTGTGAAAAATAGCTTCAGAGAATAATAGAGAGTAAAAGAGAGATTAGAAAAGAGTAAAAGTAGGTAAAAGATTGTAAAATCTTTTATCTCTCATATATATATATATACTCTCCACTAGTTACAACGGCTAAATTCTGAAGCAGAACCGACATTGGACACCTGGCAGAATGTAATCAGTCAAAACATTATTAGTGGGCACGGTAAATGTGCAGTAATTATTGCTCACATGCTATTACCAAAACAAACACGCAACCCATTAACCAAATGATTATCACTGTTTTTATCTCACTTAATTATTTTCTGATAAATATGTCCGTTACAGTAAAAACTACAAATAAGTCAAGTTAATAAACACTGACGCGTAACCATCGGGATTTGCATCAGAACTTGACTATTATCAGAATTTAACGGTCATCAAAACATGGCTTCTGTACTCAAAAAGTGAATGACTGTTTCTGTGATTTTCACACAAATACTGACTGGTTTCTTCAGAGTTTAATCATCAGAACTTTCATCAAAATTTTTCCTCAGAATTTATGCAAATAATACTTAACTGTTTGTCAGAAACAACTTAATCACCACAGTAATTTTCATCATTCATATGGAGTGATAGTGTGTGTATGTGCAAATGATCAGATAAAGATTAAAGTCTTTATCTGATCATATGGAGTAGAAATAAGGCATAACTAAGAAAAATGCTTAAAATCTGTCTTGAATTGTGAAGTCTACTATAAAATAAAGTTATGCAAGAATCCACCTCACTGTTTGTGCTAATTTTATGCAACTTTTGAAATTCTTTTGACAGTGGCTTCTCAGTGTAAATGAGTTACAACTGCTATCAGAATTTATGATGTTATCAGAGTATATCTCCAGTAATCAGAGAATGTGAAAAGTCACCAAGAAAAATTAATTTTCTTTTCTAATGCATATAACTTAATACCAGCAATGCACTTGGATCTTCCCTTTCACATATTTACTCTAGATCTCAAAGGAGTACCTGATTTCAATTTTTTCTTTTCTTTTATTTTCTTCAGATAAGTGAGGCTTATCAAGCATGTAGTTCATCCTTAAGATTTACTGACATCAGAATTTGACAGATAAGAAGAAAAAATCTAGTTTGTGACGTAGTAATAAGATACATGAAGTAAATTTAACTAACATCAAAATCAGAATTTGCTTGTGTTAATGATTTCCACATAAACAACTAATTCAAACATGGGATACATAGTTTGTTAAAGACTGCTAAGTCAGCATCTAACAAAATAATCCTCATTGGATTGAATAGTCACAGAACATTCAAAACACTATCAGAGTATATAGAATCACATCAGATAATAATCAGTATTGAATATGATACAATTTAAGCACAGATTACATTAAAATTAAGATAATCTGTAAACACTGATCATAAAGTCTGATGCATGAGAACAAAAATTAAGCAGATTTTGAGAAAGAACCTGAAACCATTTTAAGTTCATTTACCAGTCTTGTAAAAGTAGCTCCATATAGGGGTTTTGTGAAGATATCTGCTAGTTGTTGATCTGTTGGAACAAAATGCAATTCCACTGTACCTTCTTTCACATGTTCCCTTATGAAATGGTACCTAATACTGATGTACTTTGTCATTGAGTGTTGAACTGGATTACCTGTCATAGCAATAACACTTTGATTATCATAGTAAATGGGTATTTTAGAAAATTCTAACCCATAGTCCAGTAACTGATTCTTCATCCAAAGAATCTGTGCACAACAGCTTCCTGCAGCAATATATTCTGCTTCTGCAGTTGATGTGGAAATTGATTTCTGTCTTGCTAAACCAAGAAACCAATCTGCCTCCAAGAAATTGGCAGCTTCCACTAGTGCTTTTCCTGTCAATTTTGCATCCTGCAAAATCTGCATCTGAGTAACCTATTAGCTTAAAATCTGATTCCCTAGGATACCACAATCCTAGATCAGCTGTACCCTTGAGGTACTTGAAAATTCTTTTCACAGCTATTCGATGAGGTTCTCTTGGATCAGCCTGAAATTTTGCACAAAGACAAGTAGCATACATGATATCAGGTCTACTTGCAGTTAAATAGAGTAAAGAGCTAATCATACCTCTGTAGTTAGTAATATCTACTGATGCTCCAGTATCATTATCTAACTTGGTGGCAGTGGCCATGGGAGTGGATGCAGTTGAACTGTCTTGCATTCCAAATTTCTTGAGTAAATTTCTGGTGTACTTGGATTAATTTATGAAAGTACCTTCTTCAGTTTTCTTGACTTGAAGTCCCAGAAAATAGCTCAACTTTCCCATCATACTCATTTGATATCATGACTGCATTAACTTGGAAAATCTTTCACAAAGTTTTATATTTGTAGAGCCAAAGATGATATCATCAATATATATCTGTACCAAAAGTAAGTCCTTTCCATGGTTGAGGTAGAACAGAGTTTTATCAATTGTGCCTCTACTAAAGTCTCATACCGTGCTCTAGGAGCTTGCTTAAGGCCATAAAGTGCTTTGTCAAGCCTGTAGACATGATTTGGAAATTTTGGATCTACAAAGCCTGGAGGTTGTTCAACATATACCTCTTCCTCTAATTCTCCATTGAGAAAAGCAATTTTCACATCCATTTGAAAGACTTTGAACTTCTTGTGAGTAGCATAAGCCAAAAATATTCTTATGGCTTCCAATCTAACAACTGGAGCAAATGTTTCATCATATTCAATACCCTCCTATTGAGAGTAACCTTTAGCAACCAACCTTACTTTGTTTCTTGTAATTATGCCATCACTGTCAGTTTTGTTTCTAAACACCCATTTTGTGCCAACAATTGATCTGTTCTTTGGTCTTGGCACTAGGGTCCAAACTTTATTTCTTTCAAATTCATTTAACTCTCTCTGCATTGTTTGCACCCAATCAGCATCTTGAAGAGCTTCTTCCACTTTCTTTGGTTCGGTCTGAGATAGAAAGGAATGATAGAGATATTCATTTGATGTTGCCGTTCTAGTTCTGACACCTGCTTTAGGATCTCCAATTATTAAGTCAGGTGTGTGTGCTTTTGTCCACTTCCTTGCAGATGGAAGTTGATCTCTAGAACTGGATCCTCCCCCATGATCCATGCTGTCTCCATCAGCATTTTCTAATGCTCCCCTGAAATTATGCTCTCTGAAATTCCAGAATTTGAGTTGGATCCTTCAGGAATTGAAGAATCAGAGTTTCCAGAATTATCAGAATTTGGCTCATCAGAACTTGATGAATCAGAACTTGAAGAGCCAGTGACTAGTTCTGATGCTTCTTGAGAGTCTTTAGATGTGGTAGGATCATTAGCTTGCTCCCCCTGAACAGGTGCATTTTCCTTTGGAGCAGTTACTACAGTTTCAATGACATCAGAATTTAACCCATCAGAAATTATAGGATCAAGACTTAGGTCATCAGAATTTACAGAATTAGAATTTACATCTTTATTTTCAAATCTCAGCTGATTATGATCATTGAAATCTTCAAGTCCAGTAACCTTTTTATCATCGAAAGATATATTGATAGATTCCATGACAACCCTTATTCTTAAATTGTAGACTCTGAAGGCTTTTATGGAAAGTGGATATCCAACAAAAATTCCTTCATTATCTTTTAGATCAAATTTTGACAGCTATTCAGGATGAGTCTTAAGAACAAAACACTTGCATCCAAATACATGAAAGTATTTCAGATTCGGCTTCTTTTTCTTCACCATCTCATATGGTGTTTTCCATGCTTGTTTATGAGTGTAACATTCTGTGTAAAATAAGCAGTCTGCACAGCTTCAGCCCAAAAGTAGGTTGGTAGCTTTGCTTCATCAAGTATAGTTCGTGCAGCTTCAATAAGAGTCATGTTCTTTCTTTCTACAACTCCATTCTGCTGTGGAGTTCCAGGTGCAAAAAATTCCTGCTTTATTCCATGCTCTTTGCAGAACTCTTCCATGATTGAATTCTTGAACTCAGTGCCATTATCACTTCTTATGATTTTAACAGAATCTTTGATTAACTTATCCAGCTGTCTGACATGATCAATTATAGTAGATGTAGTTTCATTCTTCTTGTGCAAGAAATACACCCAAGTGTATCTTGTGAACTTATCCACTATAACCATAGCATATTTCTTCTTTGCAATAGACATGACATTGACTGGACCAAATAGATCAACATGCAGTAAGTGATAAGGCTCAAGAATTAAGGATTCAATTTTGCTTTTGAATGTAGATTTTCTTTGTTTTGCCTTTTGACATGAGTCACAAAGACCATCAGGAGCAAATACTGATTTTGGAAGTCCTCTCACAAGATTTTTCTTTACTAGCTCATTTATGTTGTTGAAATTTAAATGAGAGAGTCACTTGTGCCAATTCCAACTTTCTTCAATTGATGCTCTTCTTAACAGACAGATTGCAGAACCATCAGATTTTGTTGAAAGTCTAGCTTCATATATGTTACCATGTATGTAACCTTTCAGAACCACTTTGCCTGTAGAATTACTTACAACTTCACAGTGTTCTTCAAAGAAATCCACATGATAACCTCTATCACAGATTTGACTCACACTTAGAAGATTGTGTTTAAGTCTTGAGACAAGAGCTACTGCTTCAATTATGACATTCCCAAGATTGATATTTCCATACCCCAGAGTCTTTCCCATGTTACCATCTCCATAAGAAACTCCTGGGCCAGCTTTCTCCACAAAGTCTGATAGCAGGGCTTTATTTCCAGTCATATGTCCTGAACATCCACTGTCCAGAACTAGGATGTTTTTCCTATTACCCTACAATCACAAAGACCACTATTGGTTAGTTTTAAGGACCCAGAATTGCTTGGATCCTTTGGCCTTATTAAGTTTGTTAGCATTTGCAGCGGATTTAGTTTCAGAGTTTATGCTAACATGCTTTTTATCAGACTTCATATCAGACTTTGCATCAGACTTTACACTAGAAGGAATTACACTAACTTTCTTTAAAGAAGGTTTTCATTTCATAATATTCATAGTACAAACTATGATATTCCTTACAAGTATAAATGGAATGCCATAAACTACCACAATGAAAATAAGGATTTTGTGGTTTAAACCTAAGAGACCGACTCTTAACTCCTGATTTAGGAGGTAAAGAGTTTATATCTTTATTTTTCCTGCAAAAAAAGCAAGATGGTTAGAGTTTCCACAATTATAACATTTCTTTATAGGAGCATTAGGAATAGGCATATAATTATTGCTTTTATTCATACCTTCCTTTCCATTCCTATTTTTCCTAGCTTCCTTTACCTTGTTCACATTTTTAATCTCTTTCAGCTTATACTTAAGCTGTTTCTTTGTCATTAAGCCAATATTTACCACAGTTGGTTTATTCTGTTTTAATTTGTCAGAAGTTGACTTTTTTTTGATTTCTGTTTTAGAATCATTCATCTTTTCAGATATTAACACATCAGTTTTTGCAACAAATTTAACATGATTTACCTTTGGCTTTTCAGCTTTCTTGTTAAAGTTTTGTTTAGACGACACAATTTCCTTTTCTTCTTTATCATCTAGGTAACCTAGTCCTTCTTTCCAATTTTCATTTTCTAAGATTTTCTGAGTTGTTCTTCCAGAGTTAGTCCAAGTTTTGATTATCTCCTTTTCCTTTTCCAGTTCAGATTTAAGAGATTTATTCAATTTTAGCAGTTCATCTCTAACATACAGAGCCTCATCTCTTTCTTTCTGAGTTTGATGAAATATAAATAACTCTTTTTCTAAGTAGTCATTTCTATTTTTAAGAGCAAGACTTTCAGATTTTAATCTTTGATTTTCTAAAGTCTGATCTCTAAAACTAATGAACATGGTTTTAAGATATAATCTTAGCTCAGAAATATCATCAGTATGAAAAGCAAGAGTTGAATGAGGTACCTTCAATTCAGCAGTTCCAGAAGTGCTATCAACATTTTCCATCAAGGCATAGTTCACCTCTTCTTCAGAATCTGAAGTATCTGCCCAATTTTTCTTCTTTGTGATAAGTGCCTGGCCTTTATCACCTTTTCCTTTCTTGCAGTCAGGAGAGATGTGGCATCTTTCACCATAATTATAACATTTGACATTTGAGTTGTCTCCTCTGTCAGACTTTCCTCCTTTGCCTTCAGACTTTTTGAACCCTTTCTTTTCAGAACTTCCACTTTTCCTAGAAAACTTCTTGCCCTTTCTGAATTTCTTGTAGGCTATCTTTGTGATACCCTTCACCATAAGAGCACACAGTTGCATCATCTCTGCGTCAACATCCACTTTAGATAAATTTTCAGAATCTGAATCATCATCATCAGAATATGATGACTCTGAATCAGACTGTATGATGAGAGCCTTTCCTTTGCCCCTCTTTGAGACAACTACTTTAGGAGATTCCTCCTCAGCTTTAAAAGCAACTGTCTTTGACTTTCTTCCATGCCTTTTGCTCTTTTGATCTATCTCAAGTTCATGAGTCTTGAGCATACCATAAATTTCATCAAGAGTAGTTTCAGCAAGGTCATAGTTGTCTCTTATGGCAGTAGACTTCAAATCCCAATTTTCAGGAAGAGCTAAAAGGAATTTTAGATTTGGCTTCAGTTCCCAGGAATCTTGTCTCCAAAGCATCCCATATTTCCTTTGCAGTCTTGCATCCAATTACCCTGTTTTACATGACATTGTCAATTGCACTATGAAGCAGATGCCTTACCCTTACATTCTTGGTAATAGATGAGATGTCTTCAGGTGTGTAATCACCTTTCTCCTTTGGTATCATCTTTGCTGGTTGATCAGCAATTGCAACAGAGTGCTTGGTAGGCTTATATGGTCCATCATTAATTCTATCAAGGTATTCTGGATCTGTGGCTTCCAGAAACATAACCATCTTTACCTTCCATATAAGATACTCAGATGCTCTCAGTATGGGAACCCTAATACTCTCATATCAACTGTGTGTTTGATTGTTTTGCGTATCTTGAGTTTTGGTGGGCTTAGGTGGAGTTTGTGTTTCGTCAGACAAGATTGTATACTGGATCTCACTGTTTGATATCAACAGAGAGGCTCTGATACCACTTGTTAGGTCACACAACACTATAGAGGGGGGTTGAATATAATGTTTATACAATCAAATCGATTTAGAACACAAGTATGTAACAGTAATCAAGTTTATTCAATATAATAAGCTTCGTTATAAAGTAGGTTAAACTACTCTCGCAGTGATGAAAAATATCACTAAGAGCTACTAGGTTACAATGAATAATGTTCTCGTGACTGATAACACATATAGTTTAAACCCTAAGCCGTGTTTATATAGTACACAGTTACAAGATATGTTCTAATTGATATGAAACATATCTCTTCCTAAAATATATCAATCAGATATTATCTTCTGTAGTCCTATAGCTGTCTAACTCTCCATGCATATCTTTATTTGTTTAATCCAGATCCTCTCCTGTAAATCAGCCGCATTCCTTATCTGAAGTGTACCCGCACTTAAGTCCTGATATATCTTCTAACGCCTTAAGTTTTGATATAAGTTCTGACTTCAGTAAGTCCTGATTCCCAGTAAGTCCTGATAAGTCCTGATATTAAGTTCTGAAACTAAACATAACAGATTAGACATGACATCACAAATATATCTAACAAAATTCTTTATATATATCTACTTTTCATGTGAATATTATAACCTTTTCTAGAATAGAAGATGAGAATTCTGATAAAAATTTGATGTGGCCTCACTTTTCAGCTTTTCAGGGGTTTTCAAATGCTCCCTCTTTTCCTTGAAAATAACATTGATGATAGCATCTATTGCAGCAATTACATCAAGATACTCAAATATGGAATCGTTGATGGATCATATTGGAAATATCCCATGCCAACCAATATATAGCAATATTAGACAAGATTAAACTTGCCAAGAAATTGAATCCATAAAGGTACTCTAAGAAATTTAAGAGTATATTGGGTCGAGAATATTTCTGAAAAGAAATTATATGAGCCTAGTAATGGGATTTTGTCACGATATAATAATGAGAATGAAATTTTGAGTTTAACAAAGTTGGATTTGAGGGATCAGGGAACTAACATAATAGTTGTACCCACTTTCTCTAATTATCTTTATACATCATAACTCAGAACAATTATCGTGACTTGGTAGTCTCTTTTTCTCTCTCCCTGTCAGGTAAAATTATTTTTAGTGAAAAGAAAAGGGCAAGGGAGTTGATAGTTGATTATTTCTATCTGTTTGTAAAACATGAATATAACTTGCACTCATAAAATAATATTGACATGTTTTTTAATTGTTCAAATTTTAAAAACCTCCTTTTCGAAAAGAAAACTTATGTTTATGCCAGGTACTTGAGGAAATTCTAGTTGATGCCGAGAAACCTCCGACACCAATATCAAGCTGGAAAACAACACAATCCCTCATATATGGTTGTGAGGCTTATTCATAAAAAGTAGGCTGTAACACCTCTTACATCAAATATCTAGCTTGCAGATTAAACAACCAAAATCTAGGAACAACTTCCGTGTAAGATGGATTAAAAAGTTGACAAAAAGGTCCATGATAATGTCGAGCTGAGGTCGATATCGATGAGCTATGTGTTGAGCCATCAACTAGTGACAAAAATTTTACTTGATGAATATCACGTGAAGTGCGTAGTTTTTTATTTAATCATTTGAACTGAGTTTTAATATTATGATGTTAGTTAGGTTATTATATTTTAGTAATATTTCAGGCAAAATTAACAAGTTGGCTTATGTCCAACTTTGGCTATGGTAATTTGCGTGAACATTGAAGTAAAAAACATGTACTATTTTGTTTTGGCATTTTTATTTTGTGAAATAATTTTACAAATTTAATATTGATTCATGTTAAGATAATTAAATTATTTATTATACAAACCTTGACGATTTCCCATTCTTCCCCACCTCTCTTCTCCATTCGAATGTTGTTATAACAAAAAAGATGTTGCCAAATATTAAAAGTGTTTAATAAATAAGATGTTGCAATAAAGTTGAAAAGGTGTTGCCAGAAAAATAAAGTGTTATATCAATTGGTATTGCAATAGACATATAAAGCGATGTGGCAATAGATTGGACAAAGTGTTGGATTAAGGAGACGCGAGTCTCTCGAGGCTAGCACATATGATGCAGGGCCTTCATGCTAACATCATGTGATATGAAACTATGGACAACGTCCACCACGTGAGGTTGATAGAAGCTATAAAAGAAATTTTGTAAGGATCCTATTTGTAACATATATTTTACAAGAAGGTGAAGATATAAAGCTCTATTCTCTAATAGACAACCTTCAATGATGCGAGGCCAACCAACCATCGTATATGAAGCGAGTTTAGAGCCAACATCTTGCGGTACGAGGCCTGTATGAAAGAGATTAAAATTCTGGTCTTAAACCACACAAGACCTCTCCAAATCATTCAATTTTTTGATTTCCTTGAGGAGATCCCTCCTCAAATCCTTGATGTAAACCTCATTATGTATTCCTGAGTTAAAATAAGTCAATATAGAATCTTTTTTACGGCGTGGAGCTTATGTGAAAGAGGTCTCACCCAAAGTTGAGCTCTATGATCACATCGTTATTTTACACAATATCAAATGTAGGCCGAGAATTCAGGTCAATCACACATAATAGCCTTAAATTGGTTTAGGTCTGAGCTACGACATTAGAAGATGGTGAAAGAAGGCTGGAGTCCTTGCCCTACTTTGGTAATCAGTTTAAGCAATAATTTGGTGGCGATTCCCCGACAAAATTTCACTTCTTCATCTCCTAGGGGTCACTCGGAGAAGCTACCTGCTTAGATGCCCATCTAGAGTAGGAACTTGACCCTTCCCATACGTCACTTCAGTGAGGAATAATATTTTTTTATTCCACATTGCATTCATAATGACAACATGGAATCGGGGGTAGTTATTATGCCCAAATATGGACATGGGCTATAAATAGACCCATTACAAAAATTATTAATAATATTGGTTAAATAAACAAGTCCAGAAATATGGAGAAGCTTCCATAATTATATATTGACTGGGACCGTGTATTATATGTTGACCAAGACTTCGCTGAATGACACGTGGAAATATGTAAAGGAGGATAGTCATGTCCACCACTTACTAGGAGGTGACAATTATCCACTTCTAGCTAGGAGGTGACACCTGCCCACCTCTTACTAGGAGGTGAGCCCTATCTGCATCTCCAATAGAAAGGGGGTCTTGTCCACCTTTTACTAAGTAGTGAATTACACCCTCTTCTTATCAGGAGGTAAGTCCTGTTTGTCCCTCCAGCAGGAAGGGGGTCCAGTTCATCTCTCAACAAGAAGGGAGTATTGTCCACCTCTCCATCAGGTTGGGAGTCCTGTCCACCTCTCAATAAGATTGGAGTACTGTCCACCTCTCCATTTGGAAAGGGAGTCATGTCAACCTCTCAACAAGACATGGATCATGTCCACCTCTCAATAAAAGGGGAGTCATATCCTCATATCACACATGACCTCATATTACCGGGAGGGGTGGCTTACTACTATATCACCATGAGGGGTAGCATATCCCCATATTATCAAGAGGTTAGTCTTGCTCCCATATTAACAAGTAAGAAGTCATCACCTCATATTTTAAAGAGACTTGAAGAGATGAGTGAGAGTCAATGCTCATATATCAGCTGCACATGATATATAATTACTATAATTTATGATTATGTGACCCTGTTGGGACTATAATACGATTCGAGGTCAACACTACTTACATCACATGACCAGACTCTAAGAGGTCACATGTGAGGCCTCTGGGTGTTCTCTTGCCTAAAAAATGAGATATCTTTTCCTAATGACATGACGACTTATTCCATCCTAATTAGGCTTGGTCCATGGACTAATATGGGCTTTTTATGAACTACCCAACGGTCAACGAAGCTGGGTCATGATGGACTGTACCAAACCTTAGCCCATATGGGCAACTTGTCCTTTAAGAACTACATATGGCATGAACCCCCTATAAAAGGGTACGTAAGCCTCTTATTTATGGATGATCGAAAATTTGAAATAAGAGAGAATAAAAAATGTTCCTATGGAATTCTACGAATTATCAAACAAGATCAGCTACAAGATCCATCAATTTCTGTCCTGTGTTCTTCGCGTTCTTCGTGAAAATAGATTCAAATCAATATAATTTGATCTGTGATAGCCTATGAGTTGGATTCTGAATTCATTCGCAGCCATCATCTCAATTAGCTCATAAGCTTCCTCATACCTCTTAGCCCATTAGACTCCACCTGATGCTGCATCGAGCATAGGTCTTGACTATGCTTCCAAACCATTATAAAAGCAATTGATCACCATCCAGTCAGGCATTCCATGATGAGGACACTTCCTAAGCAACTCCTTATAGCTCTCCCATGCTTCACATAAAGATTCACCCGATTGTTGCGCGAATTGAGTAAGAGCATTCCTCACTGCAGCGGTCTTTGCCATAGGGAAGAATTTGTTAGATATATTTGATAATGTCATGGCTAATATTATTTATGTTTAGTTTTCAGATCTTACTTAAACAGGATAAATCAGTACTTACTGGAAGTCAGGACTTAAGGATATCAGTACTTATATTATCAGGAGATAATCATCAGAAGATGGATATCAGAACTTAAGTGCTGAAGTATGTTCAGATAAGGATAGTAGCTGATTAAAGGAAAGAAGATCGAGATAAACATAAGAAGAGATATGCATAAAGAAGGAGTTCTATGAAGAATAGAATACTTGGAAGAAAAGATATCTGATTGATATATTTTAGGAAGCAGAATTATATTCCATATCAATTAGCGATTATCTTGTAACTGTGTAGTATATAAACACAGACATAGGGTTTACACTAAAAGTCTTATCATATTCGAGAAGATTATTCATTGTAACCCTAGGAGCTCTCATGATAATTATTCATCACTGAGAGGTAACAGTTCCATACTGTAACAGAGTTTATTGTTTCAATAAAGTTTGTTTTCTGTTACTTGAAATATTAAAAGTTCGATTTGATTGTATTTATACACTGTATTCACCCCCTCTACAGTGTGTGTCACCTAACAAGTGGTATCAGAGCCTATCTGTTAACGCACATACAATTAAAGATCCAAACACAATCATGTCTGACACGGAAACTCAAACTAAGCCTACCAAAACTGAAGAACCACCAAAGACACAAATTCAAAGTCGGTATGAGACCATCAGAGTTCCCATACTGAGACCATCTGAATATCCTATATGGAAGGTGATGATGACCATGTTCCTGGAAGCAACAGATCCAGAATATCTTGATAGAATCAATGAAGGGCCTCACAAACCCACCAAGCTCGCTGTTGCAGTTGCAGTTGAAGCAGCAAAGACCGTACCAAAGGAGAAGAGTGATTATCCTGCTGAAGATATAACATCAATTGCTAAGGATGCTAAATAACGACACTTACTGCATAGTGCCATTGATAATGTAATGTCAAACAAGGTAATTAACTGCAAGACTGCTAAGGAGATATGGGATGCTCTGGAAACAAGGTGTCAGGGAACCGATACAATTAAGAAGAACAAGAAGACAATAATCACTCAAGAGTATGAACACTTTGACTCAAAGGCTAATGAGTCATTGACTGATTTATATGATAGATTTGTCAAACTCTTGAATGATTTGTCATTGGTTGATAAGAAGTATGATCTTGAAGATTCAAACCTTAAATTCCTGTTAGCTCTTCCTGAATGCTGGGATTTGAAGGCAACAACAATAAGAGACAACTACAATCTTGATGAAACAACTCTTGATGAAATTTATGGAATGCTCAAGACTCATGAACTTGAGATGGAACAAAGAACCAAGAGGAAAGGAGGAAAGTCAAGGATAGTTGCTCTTAAGGCTGAAGAAGAATCCCCCAAGGCAGCTACCTCAAGAAAAGACAAGGGTAAAGCTTTTTTCACAAAGTCTGATACTGAGTCATCAAGTTCTGAAAGTGGTGATGACTCAGATTCTGAAAGCTTGCCTGAGATTGATGCTGATGAGGAGATGATGAAGCTGTGTGCTCTTATGGTGAAAGGGATCACAAAGATTGCATACAGGAAGTTCAGGAAGGGAAAGAAGTTTTCCAGGAAAGGCACAAGTTCTGATAAAAAGAATTTCAGAAGATCTGAGGGCAGAGGAGGAAAGTCTGATAGAGGAGATTATACCAATGTCAAATGCTATAACTGTGGTGAGAAAGGCCACATATCTCCTGATTGCAAGAAAGTGAAGGGTGACAAAGGCAAGGCTCTGGTCACAAAGAAGAAAAGCTGGACAGACACCTCAGACTCTGAAAGTGAGGAGAACTATGCTTTGATGACAAATGCTGATAAAGAAAGTGCTGAGAGCAGTTCTGAAGCTGCTGAAACAAAGGGCAACAGGAAAAATATCCTAGTTCTGGATAGTGGATGTTCCGGACATATGACTGGAAATAAGGCCCTGCTATCAGACTTTGTGGAGAAAGCTAGCCCAAGTGTTTCTTATGGAGATGATAACATTGGAAAAACATTGGGATATGGCAATATCAATTTTGGGAATGTCATCATTAAAGAAGTAGCTCTGGTCTCAGGACTTAAACACAATCTGCTGAGTATAAGTCAAATATGTGACAAAGGTTATCATGTTGATTTCTTTGAAGAACACTGTGAAGTTGTGAGTAAAGCTAAAGGCAAAGTTGTTCTGAAAGGATACATGCATGGTAACATTTATGAAGCTAAGCTTTCAACAAGTACTGATGGTTCTGCAATCTGTCTGATGAGTAGAGCATCAATTGAAGAAAGCTGGAATTGGCACAAGAAACTCTCTCATTTAAATTTCAACAATATAAATGAGCTGGTCAAGAAAGATCTTGTGCGAGGACTGCCAAAGTCAGTATTTGCTCATGATGGCCTGTGTGATTCTTGTCAGAAGGCCAAACAAAGAAAATCTTTATTTAGGAGCAAGACTGAATCATCAATTCTTGAGCCTTATCATCTACTACATGTTGATCTATTTGGTCCAGTGAATGTCATGTCTATTGCAAAGAAGAAATATGTGTTGGTCATAGTGGATGAGTTCACCAGATACACATGGGTGTATTTTTTGCACACAAAAAGTGAAACTGCATCTATCTTGATTGATCATGTCAAACATCTGGATAAATTAGTCAAAGATTCTGTGAAAATCATAAGAAGTGATAATGGCACTGAGTTCAAGAATTTGATAATGGAAGAGTTCTGCAAAAACCATGGAATAAAGCAGGAATTTTCTGCTCCTGGAACTCCACAGCAAAATGGAGTTGTTGAAAGGAAGAATAGAACTCTCATTGAAGCTGCACGTACAATGCTTGAAGAAGCAAAGCTTCCAACCTATTTATGGGCTGAAGCTGTGCAGACTGCTTGTTTTACTCAAAATGCAACACTCATTAACAAGCAAGGAAAAACACCATATGAGATGGTGAAGAAAAAGAAGCCAAATCTGAAGTACTTTCATGTATTTGGATGCAAGTGTTTTGTTCTTAAGACTCATCCTGAACAACTATCAAAATTTGATCTAAAAGTTGATGAAGGAATCTTTGTTGGATATCCACTTTCCACAAAAGCCTTCAGAGTCTATAATTTGAGAACAAGAGTGGTCATTGAATCTATCAATGTCTCTTTTGATGACAAGAAGATTACTGGTCTTGAAGATTTTATTGATCATGATCAGCTGAGATTTGAAAATGAAGACTCAAATTCTGATACTGAAAATCCTGACAGTCTAAGTCCTGATACTGTAAACTCTGATGGATTAAACTCTGATGTTATTGAAACTGTGGTGACTATGCCAAAGGAAGATGCACCTATGCAGGGGGAGCGTACTCAAAAACATACCACATCTCAAGAAGCATCAGAACATACATCTGGCTCTTCAAGTTCTGATCCGTCAAGTTCTGATAAGCCAAGTTCTGATAGTTCTGTAAATCTAAATTCTGAAGAATCCAACTCAGAGAGCATAGTTTCAGGGGGAGCATCAGAAAATGAAAATGAAGACAACATGGATCATGGGGGAGCATCCAGTTCTAGAGAAAACCTTCCATCTGCAAGGAAGTGGACTAAATCACATACACCTGATTTGATAATTGGAAATCCTGATGCAGGTGTCAGAACTAGAACATGTACTTCAAACGAATGTCTTTACAATTCTTTTCTCTCTCAGACTAAGCCAAAGAAATTGGAAGAAGCTCTTCAAGATGCTGATTGGGAGCAAGCAATGCAGGAAGAGTTAAATGAATTTGAAAGAAACAAAGTCTGGACCCTAGTGCCAAGACCAAAGAGTAGATTTGTTGTTGGTACAAAGTGGGTGTTCAGAAACAAAACTGATAGTGATGGCATAATTACAAGGAATAAGGCAAGGCTGGTTGCAAAAGGATATTCTCAACAAGAGGGAATTGATTATGATGAAACATTTGCACCAGTTGCTAGGTTAGAAGCCATAAGGATATTTTTGGCTTATGCTGCTCACAAAAAGTTTACTGTCTTTCAAATGGATGTGAAAAGTGCTTTTCTCAATGGAGAATTGGAGGAGGAAGTATATGTTGAACAACCTCCAGGCTTTGTAGATTCCAAACATCCAGATTATGTCTACAGGCTTGATAAAGCACTTTATGGACTTAAGCAAGCTCCTAGAGCATGGTATGAGACCTTAGCTCAGTTTCTTCTGGAAAGTGGATTTAACAGAGGGACTATAGACAAAACACTGTTCTACCTCAACCATGGAAAAAACTTACTTCTGGTCCAGATTTATGTTGATGATATCATTTTTGGGTCTACAAATGACAGACTTTACAAGAAGTTTGCCAAACTGATGCAGTCAAGGTATCAGATAAGTATGATGGGGGAACTTAGCTATTTTCTGGGCCTTCAAGTCAAGCAGAATGAAGAAGGCACTTTTATCTGTCAAACTAAGTACACCAGAAACTTGCTGAAGAAATTTGGAATGCAAGATTGTTCAAGTGCATCCACCCCCACGACCACTGCAACAAAACTGGATAAGGATATTGGTAAATCAGTAGATATTACTGATTACAGAGGTATGATTGGCTCTCTACTCTATCTAACTGCTAGTAGACCTGATATCATATATGCTACCTGTCTTTGTGCAAGATTTCAAGCAGATCCAAGAGAACCTCACTTAACAGTTGTGAAAAGGATTTTCAAGTATCTTAAGGGAACAGCTGATCTGGGATTGTGGTATCCCAGAGAATTAGATTTTAAACTAATAGGTTACTCAGATGCAGATTTTGCAGGTTGCAAAATTGACAGGAAAAGCACAAGTGGAAGCTGCCAATTTCTTGGAGGCAGATTGGTTTCTTGGTTTAGCAAGAAACAAAAGTCAATTTCCACATCAACTGCAGAAGCAGAAAATATTGCTGTAGGAAGCTGTTGTGCAAAGATTCTTTGGATGAAGAATCAGTTACTGGATTATAGGTTAACATATTTCAAAATCCCTATTTACTGTGATAATCAAAGTGCTATTGCTATGACAGGTAATCTAGTTCAACACTCTATGACAAAGCACATCAGCATCAGGTACCACTTCATCAGGGAACATGTGGATGAAGGTACAGTGGAATTGCACTTTGTTCCAACAGATCAACAACTAGCAGATATCTTCACAAAACCATTGTGTGAAGCTACTTTTACAAGATTGGTAAATGAACTTGGAATGGTTTCAGGTTCTTTCTCTAAATCTGCTTAGTTTTGTTCTGATGCATCAGACTTTATGATCAATATTTACAGAATTTAATCTCATTGTGTATTTTATGCTTAATTGAAAAATGTGTTTAAGTACTGACTGTTGTCTGATATATGTTTCTAAACTCTGATAGTGATATGTCTGTTTAGGTAACTATTCAATCCTATGAGGATAACTGTGCTAGATGCTGACCTAGTAGTCTTCAATAAACAAGGGATCCCATGTAAGAAGTAATTATTTCTGTGGAAATCTATTGACACAAGCAAATTCTGATAATTGAGCTTAGTTGAGTTTACTTTGTCTATCTTATTACTAAGTCACAAACTAGAATAATGCTACTCATCTATTAAGTTCTGATGCTAGTAAATCTGTTGAATGTACTAAGTGCTGATAAACCTCACTTATCAAAAAAAAAGAAAAAAAAAGAAACAAGGATTAAAAATCAGGTACTCCTTTGAGATCTAGAGTAAAAATGTGGAAGGCAAGACCCAAGTGCATTGCTGGTATTAAGTAATATGCATCAGAAAAGCAAATAAAATATTTTCTTGGTGACTTTTCACACTCTATGATTACTGGAGAAATACTCTGATAATAGCATAAATTCTGATAAGCAGTCGTGACTCACTTACATTGAGAAGCCACTGTAAAATAGAATTTAAAAAGATGCACAAAATTAGCATAAAATAGTTGAGGTGGACTCAAGCATGAATTCATTCAATAGTAGGTTTCATAATATTGACAGGTTTTTAGTAAAGTTTTAGTTATGCCTTATTTCTAAGATGTACTGAAGTGAATCAGACTTTTTTTTTTGTCTGATATTTCGCTTAATGCACACACTAACCACTCCATATGAATGATGAAAATCACTGTAGGGATCTATGTTGTTTTAGATGAACAGTCATTGTGTCACATTGCACAAATTCTGAGGACAAGTTCTGATTGCATGTTCTGATGATTAAGTTCTGAAGAATATAAATCAGAATTTGTGTGAGGACTTACTAAAATAGGCATTCCTTTTTCGAGTTAAGAAATTATGTTCTGATGACTGTTAAGTTCTGATATAAGTCTAAGTTCTGAAATTACAGTCTCACTCTTTACTTGACTTATTTTTGGATAAAATTTGACAACAGTCTCAGTTTAAACCAGAATACTGTTGAAGTGGAAGATTAATAGTCACTATAGTTAGGGATAGTGGTACTCGTACATGAACAGTCAACTTTTACTTGCTTCTTGTGCGCATTAAACCATGTTTTCTCTTTCCAATGAATGTTTTCCTTTTTCCAAGTATGGGGAGACGAGGTAGAATTAATTCCACTTGTCAGCATTAAATTTCTTTGCGTCTCCTGGCATTCTCTTGCCTATATAAACAACCACTTCACATCAGCCTTTCCATCAACTCTCTTATCACAAACTCACCTTCATACTTTTTATATCAAAAACACCATGGTCAGATACAATATGTTTTTGAACTACGAAACTTTTAACATGGAGCTAAGTTGTGCCGATTGGCAGCAGGAATGGCACGTTACTGCCATTCCTGATGAGATATGGGACTCCATTCCCCAGGAGGTACTCACCCACCTCCTGTTCTTCTACATGGACTACCATCGCCATCTGGAGCGATTAGAGGAGGAAATGCTGGAAGCTTTCCGCCAGCAAGAGCGAATCATTCGACTCGCTATTCTGTTTGTCGAGAGTAGGAAGAAGAAATAATTTATTTTCTTCTTCCTATTTTTCTTCATCATCAGCCTTGCCCTGCTTCTTGAGCTAGGACTAAGGCTGTTGACGTTAGGTTTAGCAGCTTAGGGAAATCTTGTACAAGTTCTGATGTAATTTAAATTTCATGAATGTATTCTCTTGATATATTAATGAAATTTGTTTTTGTTTCAAGATCCTGTCTCTGAGATATTTTGTCATGTATTGATAAATCCTGATACATATTCATATTCTGATGACCATATAAATTTTGTTTTAACTTAAGTTCTGATTTTATTTTATCAGTACTTGCTCGTTCGATTTATAATGGTCATTTTCACTCGATTTTTTTTCAGAATATTGATGTTGCAGTGAAAAATAATTAAATAAGTGGGAACAGTTTCAATTTTGAATTAAAACTGATTCACCTTGATTAATGGAATAACTGGGTAAGTGGAACATTTTTTTTTCCTTGAAAAACTGCAAGTGGGTAAGTAATGATTACTGTTTTCTCGTGCCCATTAACTATTCGTTTTTACTGCATGCTTGACAGGTGTCCAACGGTTACATTTTTTTAAAAACAAGTATAAGTAAGACAGAGAGAGGATTTTTTAATCTTTTATTTCCTTTCATACTTTTTCTCTCTATTTGCTTTTACTCTCTTTCTTCTTCTAACGTTGGTTTTTCATATAGACATTCTATCAAACACCTAACAAGCACTTATACATCTCGATTCATTTCATGGCACCTAAGGATTTAATCATTGATGGAGCAAAATTTGTTCCAAACAACTATGCTGCAATTCTTGATAATGCTGAAGCTCCGTCTGAATTGCATTTTGTGCAAGACCTTCTTGCACACAGTGAAATCGGGTATGCATTGACCCAACCTTCAGTATTCTCAAGCCAACAAGTTCTGACACTTTGGAGGACTGGAAACTTTGATAATGGTGGTCCAAATGGTACTCCTAGTATTGTTTTCAAAGTCGGTGATTCTCCATATGCAGTCACTCCTGGTACAATACGTAAGGCTCTACATCTCCCAGAAGGATGTACTTTTTCAATTCCAGAGGAATCAGCTCTTCAGGAGTTAATGGCCAGTTTGGGGTATGAACAGAGTTTGGCAAAGCTTGGGAAGTTGAAACGGGCTCATATCAGAAGGGAATGGAGCTTCTTCTTCGACTGCATCACTAAAGCTTTTGGGAACAAGTGTTCGAATTTTGATGCCATCCCCATAATGAGTCAGCACATCGGGTATGCCATTATAAACCAAACTCATTTTGATTTTGCAACGACTATAATTGGTTTTATTGGGGATAGGATGACAGAGGATAGGAATGTTTTCTACTTTGCTAGATTCTGTCAATTTTATATATACTTTTTGTACTAATGAACCTCAACTAACCAGTACCTCAACTCCACCTTTTAAAGTTGTAAAATGATACTTTAATGACATGGTACATGCTGACACTAAGAAACTAGTGGTTAGACCTTTACAGATTCCTCAGTCTATAAAACAGATCTTAGTAAATGCTGATCCTGATACTTATAAATATGTTTATCCTGATGTCCAACCAACAACAACCTCCCAAACACCACAACAACCATCAGCACCTACCACCCATACTACTCAACAAACACTAAGGCATTAGATCATATCTCTCAACTTCACAAACAGTTCAACCCTCATCCTCAGATTCTCCTGTGAACCCTTCATCTTCCAAGCCAAAGAGGACAAAGACTGTTCCTCAAACACCTCAAAAGAGAAGGGAGATTGCTTTGAGAGATGAATCTGATACTGAGGAACAGGTTCCTTCTTCAGAACCTGTTGTTAAAGAAGCTAAGAGAGTGACTTCTCAGAAGGATTCTGAAATTGGGGGATCTAGGCTTCTCAAGAGGCTTAGAAGAATGACTGTTCCTGAAACTCCCAAGGAATCCATATCTACAAAGAGATACAAGAAACAGAGGGCAAAAAGGCCAGTTTCAGATGATGAAGAAGCAGCAGCTAAGGAAGGAGATCAGGAATCTCTGATCTCACAAGAAAAGGAATCTGCTAAAGTCACTACTTCTCCATCAACTCCACCTCAGGAAGCTGTTACTGAAAAGGCCAACACACCATCTGTGTCTCCTGTTAATACATGCACAAGTGCTGATATAGATATCCAGACCTTGGTTGTGCCTGAAGTCATTTGCTTAGAAGCTCCAAAAGCAACTAATCCATCAACAACACCTGTTACTGATGCTGCTCAAACTCCAGAATTATCTACTACACCTTCTCTGCATCTAGATGCTGATGATCAGAATATAGGTGAGCATCAGGATATGGCTGTTGATCAGAACTTGGAACCAGATCAGCAATTAGAGGATACTGAAGCCTCCATTGCTACTCACACTGTTGTTCTATCAGAATATTCTGATTCTATAAGTTCTGATGCTGCAAATGCTGGAGATACTGGTGATGTTGCTCCAAATGCAGATGCTGATGAAGCAGGTCCTTCAGGACATGCTCCTCAATAAACTATTCTTAAATTTGAACTTGTTAAGAAGTTTGTTACCAGAGAAGCACCAGTGCCTTGGAGTGAAACTCCTGCAGGACAGGAGTGGACTAAGGAATGGAACTCATTTTCCTGTGTTCCAAATGCACAGCATCTTGCTGAGCACTTGACAAAAGCTGATGAAATGTTAATTTCTGGTGATTTCAAAACCCAGCTTAGAGTCACTGCATTGAGTACTAAACATCTTCAAGGTCTCCATTCAACTACTCATGTAGAGCTACACAAGATTCAGGAAGAATTCATCAAACAGGAACAAGTTCAAAAGATTGATAAGAAAAAGTTCTTCTAACCTACCTTTGACAGGATTGC
Organism: Apium graveolens; assembly: GCF_009905375.1. Classification (NCBI taxonomy): domain Eukaryota; kingdom Viridiplantae; phylum Streptophyta; class Magnoliopsida; order Apiales; family Apiaceae; genus Apium; species Apium graveolens. Next base: position 190,399,782 of record NC_133650.1, read on the forward strand.
TTATATTGAGAAGTCTCAAGAGACACAACAAGCTCAGATTGATGATATTCTGAAAAATCAAGCTTCTCAACAATCTCAACTTACTGAAATCCAAGCCTCAGTGGAATTGCTTGTCTCTCTTCTACTACCTGCTGATGCCAAAAAGGGGGAGAAAGTAATTAAGTCCAAATGTAAGACTGGCAAGACACTGAAAGGGAAGGATGATGAAAAGGATGATCAAGGAAACTCTGGAATGGGTAGAGGTCATAGTCCAGGTAGAGGTTTCTCATCAAGAAAAGCTGAAATCACAAGTCACAGGACAAGTTCTGATACTGGGAAAAGAATTAGTTCTGCTACTGATAAAAGGATAAGTTCTGATGAACCTTTAGATCTTGATGAAGAAATGTCAAAATAGTTATTTCTTCAGGAAAATCCAGGAATGGACTTGGAGAGTTTAATGGAAGAAGAAGCCAGACTTAAATCAAAAAAAGTCACATCTAAATTTGAAGCTTCTGATAAAAAGACACTTCCAAAACTCAAAGGCATTGTGATAAAAGAAAGGACAAATACTGAAGCAACATTGGCTAAATCACAACCGCAGATAGATCCAAGATCCAAGGGTAAAGAAAAGGTTGGTGAACCTATCAAGATTTATGTGCCTCCTGAGAATGAAGAAATCACTGATGAAAAGGATGATCTTGCTCTGACTTCGAGAAAAGTTCTTAAAACAACCTCTGACATGGCTCAAGTTGTTCATAGTCAAGAGACTGTAAGTTCTAATATTTTGAAGGAGCAAGTAACCTCTGACATAGCTCAAGTTAACTTGATATCAGAAGTCAGACCAAAGACACTTCTACCAGGATTCACTAAAGCAAAACAGACTCAACCTTTGAAGACTGTTGTAAGTGGTTTTGAAGCAAGAGTAGTTACAGGAAAGGAAGCAAGAGATAAAACTGGATTGGGAAGTGCTGATGAGAGAAGAATATAGAACACTACCAATGATCCAACTTCCTTGAGTGAACCAGGTATTGAAGCAACTCCTGAGAGATTGAATCAACTGAAATCTGTATAAATGGTTTACCATACCTACTTGAAAGAACACATCTTGTTGTACTTCATGACAAATGGTAGGATTTATCATATAAGGCAAAATGCCATTCCATTGAAGTATTTTGAAGAATTGGAGCATGTACTATTCTTACTTCAAGTGGATGACAGATTGACAGGAAGTGCTGCGAATTATTTGAAGGATCAGATTCTGAGACAGAAAAGGCTTTATTCTGTTAAATCTGACAGCACATATGTTCCAAAGTATAGAGATCACAAGGGTGATATATTTGAAATGAAACCCAACACTGCTCAAATTATAACTACCTTTCTGGGTTACAGGGCTGTGGAATTCAATCTTGAGTCTGATAAAGCTTATTTGATCAGACTGGATCAGGATATAAGAAAATCAAAGATTAATGATCTCAGGGCTGCAATCTTTCAAATTGGTGAAGATAATGCAGAGCTTAAAGATGCTAAAAGGAGAATGATTGATGAACTTAGATATGTTAAGAGATGTTTGTTGAAGAACTATCTCAGAACTAGTCCTGACATCAGAGAGATCAGAAGATGAAGCCAAGTCAAGATCTACAACTGCTTAAATTCTGATATTTGTACAGACTGAAGTTTTTATCAGAAGTTAAAGATTGGTAAAGCTTTAAGGACTGTAAGTTGTAGTTATCTAGTCTAATTCTCATGCATTTGTACTTAATGTTTTTGACATCATCAAATATCTGTTAAACTTGTATATTTTGCTAATTTACAAGTTGGGGGAGATTGTTAGATATATTTGATAATGTCATGGTTAATATGATTTATGTTTAGTTTTTAGATCTTACTTAAACAGGATAAATCTGTACTTACTGGAAGTCAGGACTTAAGGATATCAGTACTTATATTACCAGGAGATAATCATCAGAAAATGGATATCAGAACTTAAGTGCTGAAGTATGTTCAGATAAGGATAGTAGCTGATTAAAGGAAAGAAGATCGAGATAAACATAAGAAGAGATATGCATGAAGAAGGAGTTCTATGAAGAATAGAATACTTGGAAGAAAAGATATCTGATTGATATATTTTAGGAAGCAGAATTATATTCCATATCAATTAGCGATTATCTTGTAACTGTGTAGTATATAAACACAGACATAGGGTTTACACTAAAAGTGTTATCATATTCGAGAAGATTATTCATTATAACCCTAGCAGCTCTCGTGATAATTATTCATCACTGAGAGGTAACAGTTCCATACTGTAACAGAGTTTATTGTTTCAATAAAGTTTTTTTTCTGTTACTTGAAATATTAAAAGTTTGATTTGATTGTATTTATTCACTGTATTCACCCCCTCTACAGTGTGTGTGACCTAACAGAATTTATTAAGGAATTTCTGAGCAAGATCCTCCCAAGTCACAATAGAACCTGGTGGTAGAGAGTGCAACCAGCTCTTAGCTTTATTCCTCAGAGAAAATGGGAAAAGTCTCAGTTTCACAGCATCTTCAGAAATATCATTGAATTTGAAGGTGTCGCAGATCTCGATGAAATCCCTAATATGCATATTGGGATCTTCCATTGGGGAACCCCCAAACTTGACTGAATTCTGCACCATCTGAATTATGCCAGGCTTGATCACAAAGGTATTAGCTGCGATAGCTGGCCTGACAATGTTAGATTAAAAGTCATTGATCTTTGGTTGAGAATAATTCATCAACGCTTTCGTTGCTGCTGCTGGTTCTCCCATTGTAATGATCACTTCTTCTTCGACTTCTTTAACTTCTTCAAGAACTTCTTCTTCTGATTCTTCAACTTCCTTATCTTCTTCAATTGTTTCCTTACGAGACTGAGAAGGTGTTCGTATACACGCTATCTAGAGTACCTGAAACACAACAAAGTAACCGTAGTAAGTAAAGTAATTCGAGTCAGTGAACTTTAACGACCACTGATGTCAAGCACATAAACTAAAAATTAACACCGACTCCCCGGCGGCGGCGCCAAAAACTTGTTCGTAATAAAACACACGCAAAAATACACGCAAGCGTACGCGATCACAAGTAATATAAGATTTAAATCAAGTTCGTTCCCACAGAGACTGGTTTAGGTTATGTTCAGATTATGCACTTATGAAACAATGTATGATTATCGTTCACAGCTAAGACACGTAATAAATTTGAGTTGATTAACTACTTAAGAGATTATACTAGCATGCATCAACTAAGAGATTAAAAGTGAATTACTTATATGAGAATAAAACATGAGATTCTAACTTCATTAAATACTTCATTCAAAGTTTATGTCTTTATCAATAGTATGTGATGGTGATGATAACTAATCAGATAACACAAAATTAGTATACGCTATCTTTCGATATATGTATACCCTACTACTAAGCCCACAATCAAGATAGAAGTTGAGTAGACACCAATTATGCTTAGACCCTATATGTCTATAAGATTTGAAAACATAACGGTTTAAGAACAAGTTATCTATTATGATTACATAGGGTGTGTAAGATGGTTAAAATTACTCCACGAATTATGCATATCAATTCATACATAGACCTATGCTAGTATGGGAAGTTCTAAACCTCTATATTCACTGTTGCTTCAATAGAGATAACAAACAATTTTAGATGTTTTATACGCATCAAAGACGAATAAGCACAACCAAACTAGGAAATCATAAATCATCACACACTAACGATTTAGAACAATCAATTATTGATATCCATAAATAAATCCGCTAGAACCCCATGACAATGATTAGTTCATGATCGAACAAATCGTCACCATGGGTTACAATGAAAATATGGTAATAAATAAGTTAAGAATACTACAATAGAATATGGAAGAACTAGGGTTTAAAACAAATCAAAACAAGCATCCAAAAGTATCTCCTAAATCGAAAAATACAAAAGAATGAACTAATTATTCTTCTCCATAGCCATCTTGTGTGCTCTAGGTCTTCTTAATGTTCTCCCTGGCTTTTTTTTCTTAAAAACATCTTCTTATCTTTATATATAAGCCCCTGGATCACCTGGACTCTCCAAATCTTCAAATTATAACAGAATCAGGATTCTGCAGCTTTGCACTGGCGTGGCCGCGCAGCACTGGGGCGTGGGCACGCTCCTTCTCTGGAAAACATGGTGTGGGCGCGTTTGACCAAGCGCAGGCGCTAACCTTCTGTTGAAATTCCGAATTTTTCTTGTTTTGTGCGCCTTTCTTCTTGTGATCTTTCTCGACTCCATTCCTGACCTCGTACCAACATATTATCATATGAAAAGCTCATTTCCTCCTCCGACCAATGCCCTGTAATACACAAAACACATCAAAAATACCAAATACTTGAGTCCAAAACACCAACTTAAGCCGATAAGAAGCGTTTCAAATAGATATAAAATCCACTTATCACACCCCCAAACTTAAATTGATGCTTGTCGTCAAGCATAAAAAGACTCGACACTAATAACAAAACTACTGCATGAATGCAACAAATATGATAATGCAATGATCCCCTCAGAATAACCATAATCAATAAACAAGAAAATGTCGCTAAGAATGCAATGACTCTAAACAGAGTTCAACTAAATCCCATAAACCAATTTACAAGAAAGAAACGTGCGTGTGTGCAATGCTTAATAGATATACTCTCCATACTAGATCAATAATCATATCCTATTTTTTGCCAAAACAATCACAAGTTTTTAAATAGAATGAGCGTTAAACACATAATGACTTACAACACCTCAATTTTACTAGAGTTAGACAAGGATTTATGCTATAATAGTGAAACATAAACACAAAAATGCTTATTTGACCGTGCAATGAATGAGGTCCCAAAAGACTTATACAATAATACCTATGTTGTAAGCGTTAGGTTAGTGGATCCTAGACTATACAGGCCTTAGGTCACTAGGCACAAAGTCCCCTAGAACTTAAGTACTCGAGTATTAAAGAGCTCACCCTTGGTTAATTCTGCATATACTAACACAATTTTTTCTTTCTTTTCTCTTTTCTTTTCTTTTCTTTTTTTTAATGATTCTGAATGAGTGCATTTCGCTCCATCTCATTCAACCCTAGACTACTCATAAAAATATGACCCAGCTACTAGTCATTTGACGCCTAGCTTTATTCACAAGCAATAAAATCCATGATTACCCACTAGTTCAAAAATCAGTGTTCCTACGTCATTACGAGAATAACAAAAATTCTAAATATAACCAAGTGATTAAATTCCAACAAACAAATAAGTATGCTCATTATCTAGTTCAAAAGAAACCTATAAGACTTGTGAAAAAACTTTGTTTCTGGGCATGCAAATCAATTCATTAGGACTTAATCATCCCTCTATTGGACATCACTACACTGAAATTAACATCAACCAATCAATCAGAAATAGCTCAACCTATGGGTAATGTTATATGCATGTAAATGCAACTAAATGGACTCACATACAAACACGAACAAATATGCAAACAAATAATATGAACTAAATGAACAAACATGCAAAAATACAAATGAACTACTACTAAACATACAATATGAATCTATATTGACACAACACACACTACTAATCCATACATTATCACCCCCAAACTTAAAATTTTCAATGTCCTCATTGAAGGTAATAACAAGGATATAAGGCATATCTAGTTGTCGATAGGATCACCCTCCTCGGGTGGAGTATCAGGTGGCGGGTACACAGAATCAGCTCCAAATACAGGCCAATCGACCTCAACACCAATGGCTCTAAAAGCAATGCTCAAAGCCTGTGTCAAATCCTAAGCAAATCGGTTATGAATATCATGTATCACATTCATACGCCTACTCAATCGCCTGTACTGAGCATCTCCAAGCCCAGAACTATCCCCTGTCTGCTGTGCACGTGAAGATCTAGCGGTTTCACAAGAGGATCTAGTAGCTGCCTTCCGTGCTTGAGATGAACCCCCTGCATAAGTCTGATCAGCTGGATGGCCACCCGGTAGATGATCATATGTATAGCCCAAGCCTTTCCCATCGGCTTTACCACCATACCATTCCTGCATTACTGAAATCATTGAACTATCAATGGGAGCACTCGACATCTGTAGCTGCTCATGCTCGGGCCACCTAACACCAACCAAAGCACACAACTTCGTAACAATAGAGCCATGAAGAATCGCCCCCGTGGTCCCCCATCGCAGAAAGCACATCATACTCTGATGAATCACACAACCAAGATCCACATACTCTTCATTCAAAATCCCCCATAGCAGAATAACACGATCCACAGTAACCTCGTGAGAATACGAAGATGGCATAATATTGGCACACACAAACAGGTTCCAAGCCCTAGTATACCTGTTCATACACGAAGAAATAAAAGTAAGTGGGTCATTCGTGCCCTCCTTGTACTTCCACTCTGTCCCTGGAACACACAACTCAGCCAAAATATAATCCAGATCAAAATCCTCCCTAGTCTTGCTCACCTAATCCGCAACATTCGGTTTTCTCGCGGGTTGATTTATGACCCGGAGAATAGCAGCGGGATGATAATCCACCGTCAACCCATGAACAGCAGATAACCCATTCTTGTCCGCCTTAGCATTCATATAAAATTCCCGCACAATGCTCATCAGAACCGGAGCGGTTGCCTCACAGAAAGTCTGCCAACTCATCTCAACAATCATCTCCAACAGCTTCCCATCCCTAGTCGTGGGTAAAAAACCCCTCTCCTTAGCAATCAGCTTAGACATTAACCTAGTAAATACTGCCTGAGCCTCCGGAGAAGAAAATCCATTAGCCGTGCCACCCACACTCAAATCCTCGATAGACAAGGGATTAGTGCTACTACCACCCGTGGTTCTTGCTCTTTTGGGTGCCATAACAACAATAGATAGCAAATTGGAGTTGAGTAGAGAATAGGTAAAGAGGCTAGGGTTTTATAAATGAAAGTGATATGTATGTATATATAAAGAGATGTATCTATATAGGAGTGATATGATGGGGGTGGTAGTGTTTAGGATTTGAAATAGGGTAGAATTAGGGTTAATTTCGGGTTGGGCTTGGCTTTAAAATGAATTTTCTTTTTTTTCTTCTTTTTTTTCTTTTCAAGACAGGTCGCAAGGGCGCGCCGTGAATCTGGAAAAAATTTCATTTTTTTAATTTTTTTTTCTTTTCGTACATTAAAATACAACAAATGCATGGGTTGCCTCCCATGAAGCGCTTGTTTTACGTCTTTAGCTTGACGTGAAACTTTGAAATCAAGTTGTCAAAAGAATGGCACTCACTACCTCACAGTTTGCTGTATCACCATAATAATGCTTCAACATCCGTCGATTTACTTTGAACGCTTGGTCCGGATGGTTATAAAAAATCTACACAGCTCCATTTGGAAACACAGTTTTGACAATGAATGGACCTGACCACCTCGACTTAAGCTTTCCTGGAAAAAGTCAGAGACGAGAGTTGAACAATAGAACTTGTTGACTAGGCACAAATGACTTGTGCACTAACCTCCTATCATGCCATCTCTTGACCTTCTCCTTGTATACTTTATTGTTCTCATAAGCCTGTAGTCGGAACTCATCGAGTTCATTAAGCTGAAGCATTCTCTTCTGCCTAACAGCTGCCATGTCAAGATTCAGTTTCTTCAAGCCCAATATGCTTTATGCTCTAACTCAGTAGGCAAATGACACACCTTACCATATACCAACCGGAAAGGAGACATGCCTAGAGGAGTCTTGAATGCTGTTCTGTAGGCCCAAACAGCTTCATCTAGCTTCAGAGACCAATCTTTCCTTGACGGACTCACAACTTTCTCCAAGATTCGCTTGATCTCTCGATTAGAGACTTCAGCTTGCCCATTAGTTTGAGGATGATAAGATGTGGCCACACAATGATTAACATGATACTTTTCAATTAATGCAGTGAACTTGCGATTGCATAAATGGGATCCCTCATCACTGATTATTACCCTTGGAGTACCGAAATGTGTGAATATCTGCTTATGAAGAATATTGACCACCACCTTAGCATCGTTGGTTGGCAAAGTTTTAGCCTCAACCCATTTAGACACATAATCCACCGCCAAAAGAATATATTGATTATTGCATGACGAGACAAATGGCCCCATGAAGTCGATTCCCCAAACATTGAAAATCTCAACTTCGAGAAGCACGTTGAGAGGCATCTCATCTCTCTTGGACATATTTCCAACTCGTTGACAGCGATCATATCTCAACACGAACTGATAAACATCTTTAAACAAAGTTGGCTAGATAAATCCCGCTTGAAGGATATGGGAAGCGGTCTTCTCTCCACATAATGACCACCATACACAGTGGCATGAAAATCTCACAGAATACCCTCCGTCTCACTATACGGAATACATCTCCTGATAATCTGATCTGCTCCCTATCTGAACAAGAACGGCTCATCCCATCAATACCACTTCACCTCATGTAGAAACTTCTTCCTTTGAGTATAAGAGAGTTCTGAGGGAATGACATTATTCACAAGATAGTTCACAATGTCTGCAAACCATGATTCTTCTTCTTGCACCCCAAAAAGTTGCTCATTAGGAAAAGATTTATTGATTAACGTCTTATCTTGTGAAGCTTTACCTTGATCTTTTAAATGTGAGAGATGATCCGCTACTTGGTTTTCTGTACCTTTCCTGTCTTTGATTTCTAGCTTGAACTCCTGAAGCAATAGAATCCATCGAATCGATAGAGGTTTTGAATCTTTCTTCGAGATGAGGTATCAAATAACAACATGATCAGTAAAAACTGTCACTTTTGTCCCAAGTAAGTAAGATCGAAATTTCTCGAAACCATAGACAATTTCCAAGAGCTCCTACTCTGTGGTAGTGTAGTTCAGCTGAGCACCATTAAGGGTTTTACTAGCGTAGTAAACCACATGGAATCTTTTCTTCTTCCTCTGGCCAAAAACTGCTCCAACTGCATAGTCACTAGCATCACACATCATCTCGAAGGGCTCATTCCAATCAGGTGCATTGATAATAGGTGCTGTAAAAAACTCTTTTTCAAACTCTCGAATGCAGCTAAACATTCTTCATCAACCATAAAAGGGACATCCTTCTCTAACATATTGCACAAGGGTTTAGATATTTTTGAGAAGTCTTTGATGAATCGCCGATAAAAAACCCGCACCAAAAAAGCTGCGGATTTCCTTAACTGAGATTGGTGGAGGAAGATTTTCAATAACCCCCACCTTGGCCTTATCCACTTCAAGTTGGTCTCAACACATCTTTTCAGCACCAAAACAAGATTATGCAAGCACTCGTCATACGAAGTCCCAAACACAGAGAAGTCATCCATGAATACCTCCACATTAGTGTCAATCATATCAGAGAATATGGCCATCATGCATATCTGAAAAGTAGCAGGTGCACCAAAAAATCTGAAAGAAACTCGACGGAAAGCGAAAGTACCAAAAGGACAAGTAAATGTGGTCTTCTCCTGATCTTCTGGGGCAATGCAAATATGATTATAGGCCGAGTACCCATCCAGAAGATAATAATACTCATGACTAGCCAACCTGTCAAGCATTTGATCAATGAATGGAAGCGGGAAGTGATCCTTCCTGGTGGTTTTATTTAGCTTTCGATAGTCCATGCATACTCTCCACCCTGTGACTGTCCGAGTAGGAATGAGCTCTGTAACTCCCCCAAATCCGAGGTCGGAGATCCGGGTTGTCACGAGTTCCATTTCCCTTAATAATACTTAATCTTAATAATCAACCAACTACTGCGTACTGTGACCCTACTATACACACACACACCACAAGTTATAGTCTCAGAGATGAATATCCAAAAATAACACAAGTTATTTTATTCCACCATTATAAACCATTACACCTTAAAAGGGTTTTTGAATAAATTTATATATTCTTTGCCATTATTACAATTCATAAGTATACATAAGTCTGGTACATCAAAAGTTGAAAACCTAGCCTATTGGTAGTTCCTACCTCAGCTACTACAGCATCACCGCCTATAGGAAACTGCGGAACGTTTCCTATCCGCTCACGAATTGGGAGCTTGGTCCTGTTCATCTTGTCTATCTGTTGTTGTGTGATGAAAGAAGAAAGCAAGGGTGAGCAACAAGCCCACCAAAATAATATGTATAATGATTTACAATATGTGAGCATCCTCATAGTACTCATGAAAGTCTTGGTCAAGTAAAAATGAACCAAGTTTGATATCTTAACGCGACCAAGTCGCAAAATATTCAGTATATATGTATATATACTTTTCAAAATCTTGGAAGTCCTCTTCCATGCATAATATACACAGAGTTCCAGTTTATAACTGTATAAAAATATCATTACAAGGTGATCTCATATATCTAACCTTGTCTCAACATCTTTGTGAAAATCTTTGTCATGCATAAGATAATCATTAACCAGATATAAGTTGAAAAGATGAAGTTACAAGATACTCCAATATACTTATATCTTTTCCGAATACTACTTGAACTACCACCGTTCAAGGTATAATCAGTTTTAAAAGTTCATCATATAGATGAGACTGCAAGAAAAGACTTGGATAGATTCAATCTTTGAAATATCATTATAAATAATGAAGTTACGAGATACTTCATTAAGTCCCGATATATATATACACACACACACATATATATATATATACATTTCATACACTCCTTGAAAATCTCTGTTATGAAAATTATAAACAGAGTTGCAATATCTAATATATTTGGAAAGGAGAAAACCTTGGCATAAACCTGATATCTTGCTGATCAGGCAAAGATACCAATAAGTAACCTTTTCTACTAGTAGATGGATGAATTCCCCACTGGTCAACACCCTGGCCGCATTAGGACCTATGCTGGACTGCCACTCAACCACTTACGCATTGATGGACTCCCACTGAGCCACTTACACTTTCATGGACGCCCACTGAGCCCATGTTGCTTATGCCGACTCAAATAGATGGACTTACTTCCCGAATGTTGGGCAAGTAATCAAGATGTTTTCTCAAAACAACAGCCTCATTGCGAATATAAAATACACCACAGAGCCGGATCCCTCAGGTTTTGAGCGAGTATTTAAATCCCCTTTGAAAGGAAGATCTTAAATATAAAAATGAGTTTTGGGATCCGCTCTAACTTTTAAAAATCATTTTGAAGACTCTAAAACATTTTTAAGAATGTTTGGAGTAATGCTGATTTAATGAAATAAATCAGTCCTGATATATTAGAAAATATCTGAATATTATTATTTAAATAATATTCCCATAAGGATAATCTTTATAAAAATAATCGAAGTAGAAGTTTTAAAACTCATACTTGAAATGAATAATAAATAACCAAAGATATACTTATACGAAAGTACGATCTTTATTTGAATAATCGAAAATAAGTTTGATTATCGAAACATTATTCTTTAATAAAATAAAGAATATTATTTAATAAAAGAAGCGGAGTCATAAGCCCTCGAATGAATATTCAAAATAATATTCATTAAATAAAATAAGCGGAGTCATAAGTCGTCGAATGAATATTCAAAATAATATTCATTAAATAAAATAAAGTTATCGAATAAACCTTATTCGATTAATAGTTTTGAAAACTATATCCATATATATATAAGTATATATATATATATATATATATATTATACTCGGGAACATCGACTCCCGGTTTAGAAAATGTTCACCATTGGGTCCCCTATACTAAGGGTATACACAACTACTGCTTATCTCTAGCATAGGTATTATGCAACTTATAAGCATTTGAATCAACAATTAGATATCAAGATTACGAAACAGGCATGCAAATATACCATATCGGCATGCTCCAATATATCGCAAGATTTGCTAATAACAATCATACACTTATCACAAGATAATGCATATACATATATTTACATCACAACAACAGTATATCGGGTAGAAAACTTGCCTGAGTGTTCCCGGATAGACTTAAGCTTAGAGTGGGTCCGATAACCTATGAACAACAACATAAGTCGGAGTTAAACCCCGGTCGCTTAAGAAACTAGACTTTAACCAATTGAACCTTAATGTTCGGTTATGGTCACTTCTACGCTTTACGAATCACATAAGTCGTTTGAGTACCCTCGGCTCCACCATTTTTAATAAATTAACCATTAGAATTTTTAAGGCGATTCTTTCACGAGTACTCTTACAACTGCCTAATCCACTTTACATAATTGTTTCATACTCCAATTAGTCATTTAAGGACCTTAACCAAGGTTTCAAAGTAAGGCGAGGGGTAATGGTCCGTTCGTGAAACGCCGTTACTTAAAACGGTCGTTTCTCCTAAACCGTACATCGGATTCAAGCGAACCACATATCAAAACGAAGCTCGTAACATGAACTATCTAAACATGGCAATGGTCAGAATCTAACAGTGAGTTCATGGGTCCTGAAGTTAAGAACAAAAACAGTCTAAGGTAAATCGGGCATTACGACGACTATGTTTACGCGATTACCAAAGTTTATACCACTCCAATTAATCCACAATTCAACCCACAATCAACATTACAAACAAAGTCCCTCCAAACCTCACCACATCAGTCCATTACTTATGTTTTATCCAACTCATTCAATCACAATAAAAGCTACTAACCATACTAAGGTTCATTAACTAATAACCAAGATTCAACCATCAAAATCTCTACAAACTCAACCAAACTTTAAACAAAAAAGCATCATGCTTCTCATATACTATATCAATCATAACCATTACTAAATACTCAAAACTAAAGCTAGGGTTTGGAGTTTATACCTTCTTGAAGCTTCTTAACACAACACAAGAGCTTTGAATGCCTAAAAGAACCTTGATCCTTGCTTGTATAACCTTAAACTTTCATAAAAATTCAAGAAAACTAAAGTTATTTTTTGAAAGTTACTATTCACCATCTTCTTCCTTGAATTATTGGAAGAGATTCATGAAGAATTGGAAGCTTAAACTCCTAAGATATGCTTATCTAATCATCAAGAAGCTAAGGAAATTACCTTGGATTTGTTTATGGAGTGAAGCTTAAATTTTGCAATTTTTCTTCTTTGAAAAAGGGAAAGGGCCGAGAGCTTCATGAAGAAAAAGAGAGAAAATGAATTGTTTGCTTGCTTGGTGTTTTTGTGTGGTGTTTAGCTTGGTTACATGGAATTTACCATGGTAACTTTTACTTGGCCTAGAATCATCCAACAAAACACTTCTCCTTGTCATGCTTACATCACCCTACTTATGTCATCCATTTGCCACATGTCTTCTCCTTGTGGTGTGATGATGTCACAATCCTTGGCTTCTTGTACAAGCTTGTCTCTTGGTCGCTTATTTGTTTTACGGTTCGCTTAACTTTCGTTCTCGTTCGTCGTTTGAAGGATCATATCCGGGATCTTATTACTTGGGTTCCCTTAACCTTTCTCAATATATTATATTCCTTTTATGATCTTCTCTTATAATCCTTGAATTTAAATCCTTTTAATCATGTTACCTTATACTCAATTCTTTCGGTATCTGGTGGATTTTCGGGAAAAATCAAAGTGTTCGAATTTGGATTCTGACGATCTTTACATACACTTATTTACTTTATGGAATACTAATACGATCTTAGAATTTCCATAATAGCACTCCTATATAGTGTGGTATGATGATTTTCCTTAATCAGCATCATCAGCAAAAGTTACTATTCATCTAGCATGCAAGTTAATTCGATAAGACTCAACATCACTAAATACGACATCATTACACTAGCATCAATATCACCAATTAATCGGAAAAATTATCTAAAGGATCATGTTATAATGCAAATGCATGAAAACTATATGAATAAAATATCATAAAAACTACCAAAAAAACAAAAAAAACTATATGGCGAAATATGCAACTATATACTATCATGAATATACAACTATATGTGACTCAAACAAACACATATTTCTTCAACTACTACCCCCAAACTTAAAATATTCACTGTCCTCAGTGAAGGTAATAGTAAGGAATTCAGGCATACCTACTGCGAATCAGAATCCTCACCCTCAACGGGTGGAGTGTCAGGTTGTCCAGAGGCGGATACATGGAGTCCTCACCAAATACTGGCCACTGGATGTCAACCCCGGTGGCTCTAAATGCAGTCCCAAGTGCCTGGGTGAGATCATATGCAAACCAACTATGGATGTCGTGCATCACATCCATCCTTCTAGCTAGACGCCTATATTGCGTCAAACTCAAACCAGCAACAACATCTGCTCCTGCTGCCTCCTGATGCTGCTGCGAAGAGCCAGCCTCCTTTCCTAACTGAGCTCTTCAGGCTACTCGACGGGCATGCTGAGAACCTCCCGCAGTAGCCTGATCCATAGGCACACCATCCGACAGATGATCATATGAATACCCAAGCCCCTTAGGATCAGGCTTCCCTCCATACCACTCCTGCATGCTCAACATTATAGAACTGTCGATAGGAGCACTGGGAAGCTGGAGCTGCTCATGTGCGGGCCAATGAACACCAATTGCCACGCACAACTTCGTCAGCACAGACGCATACAAAATATCACCTGTAGTACCTCCTCTCAAGAATCTCAAAATCCGATGATATATCACCATCCCCAAATTAATGTAATCGCTTTGAAGAATCCCCCATAGCAGACGAGCACGCTCCACAGTAATCTCATGCACATGCGAAGATGGCATGATGTTAGCACAAATAAATGAGTTCCAAGCCCATGCAAACTTGTTCATGCATGACACAGGGAACATGGAGTAATCAGTAGTGCCCCTCTTGAACTTCCAATGGGTCTTAGGCACACACAAAGTAACAACGATCAGATCCAAGTTGAAGTCCTCGGGAGTCTTATCGTTCCAAGTGTCCTGACCCACCTTCCTCGCGGGCTGCTCAATTAACATCCTGATAGCCTCTGCAGTATACTCCACAGTCCTCCCTCGAACCACCGTGAAGCCATTCTTCTCCACCTTGGTGTTAACATAGAACTCCCGCACAACACTCATGGGCACAGCAGTGGGAGCCTCACAAAAAGAAACCCAGCCCATCTCAAGAATCATCTCCAACAGCTTACCATCCTTCCCTGATGGCAGAAAACCTTGCTCCTTAGCAATAGGCTTCGAGAGAAGCCTCGTGTACTCCTCTTCAGCCTTAGGAGTAAAAAACATTGGCCTCACATTACCCGCAGATGAAAAATCGGTGGTGTTGCTGCTAACTTGCATTCTTTGCCTCTTCGGTGCCATTGGGATTAAATGAGAGAGAATAAAAGTTAAGTGTTTGAAAGAGATTTATTTTTGAGAATTTATGATGTGGTGGGGAAGTTTGTGTATAAGTGTATGTATTTATAGGTGGAGAGGTGAGAATTCGATAAGGAATTGAAGTGGGAATTGATTGTGGGAATCGTGGGAATAATGAGTTTGATTTGGAGAGGGAATTATGGGATGTGGAAGAGTAAAAATCGGGTTGGAATTGATTTTTGAGTAAAAATCCCAATTTTCTCTTCATTCTTCTGTTATTATTTTTTTTTCGAACAGGGACCCAGCGCGGGCGCGCGCTTGGACAGCGCGGGTGCACTTACTCTCTGGAAAACCGGCACGGCTGTGCTCACTCTCTGAAAAACCGGCGCGGGCGTGCGCTAGATCAGCGCAGGCACATTTACATTCGGGAAAAACAGCACGACCGAGCGCTGGATCAGCGCGGGCGCGCTTGGTCACTGGAGTTGGCCCTGATTTTTTTTCCTTTTCTAATTTTTTTTGTGTTTTTCTCATTTCTTCTTGCTTCTTCTACCTACTAATGTACAACAAACTTGGGTTGCCCCCCAAGAAGCGCTTCTTTTACGTCGCTAGCTCGACGTAGAACCTTGAGCTTAAATGGACAATAGAACGGCACTAACCACCTCGCGGTTTGCCGTGTCACCATAATAATGCTTCAACCTCTGACCGTTTACCTTGTATGCTTGGCCCAGATCGTTCTCAAAAATTTCCACCGCTCCATGTGGAAACACAGTTTTGATTATGAAGGGCCCTGACCACCTTGACTTCAACTTTCCAGGAAAAAAGATGGAGATGATAGTTGAACAAAAGAATTTGTTGTCCCGACACAAATGATTTGAGCACTAGACCCCGATCGTGCCACCTCTTGACTTTTTCCTTGTACATTTTGTTGTTCTCATAAGCTTGAAGTCAAAACTCGTCGAGTTCATTCAATTGAAGCATCATCTTCTTTCTAGCCACATCCAAGTCAAGATTCAATTTCTTCAAAGCCCAATAAGCCTTATGCTCGAGCTCCACAGGAAAATGACACCCCTTACTATAGACCAACTGAAATGGCGACATTCCCAATAGAGTCTTATATGTCGTTCTATACGCCCAAACAGCTTCATCAAGCTTCAAAGACCAATCTTTCCTCGATGGACACACCACTTTCTCTAAAATGCGCTTGATCTCTCTGTTAGACACCTCAGCTTGACCATTTGTCTGAGAATGATAAGCCGTAACAATGCGATGATTCACATTATACCTTTTCATCATAGCAGTGAACTTGCGATTGCAAAAATGCGACCCCTCATCACTGATTATGACTCTTGAAGTTCCAAACCTTATGAATATTTTCTTGTGAAGAAAATTAAGCACCACTTTCGCATCATTCGTTGGAAATGCCTTAACTTCAACCCATTTTGACACGTAATCAACCGCCAACAAGATATACTGATTGTCCCAAAATGAGACAAATGGCCCCATGAAGTCAATTCCCCAAACATCGAAAACCTCAACCTCGAGAAGCAGATTAAGAGGCATCTCATCCCTCTTAGACATATTAACCACACATTGACATCGATCACATTTCAAAACGAACTGGTGAGCATCTTTAAATAAGGTTGGCCAAAAGAAACCTGCTTGAAGAATACGAGCTGCTGTCTTTTCTCCGCCATAATGTCCTCCATAATCCATTGAGTGGCAATATCACAAGATCCCCCCCATTTTGCTTTAAGGAATACATCTCCTGATGATTTAGTCAGCTCCTTGTCGAAAAAGAAATGGCTCATCCCACATATACCACTTTACTTCATGTAGAAACTTCTTCCTTTAAGCATAAGATAAGTTGGGAGGCATGATATTACTCACAAGGTAGTTCACAATGTCTGCAAACCACGATTCTTCTTGCACTCCAAACAGCTGCTCATTGGGAAAAGACTCATTTATCGATGTCTTATCCAATGAAGTAGCATTAGGATTCCCTAAACGCGAGAGATGATCAGCGACTTAATTTTCAGTTCCCTTTATGTCCTTGATCTCTAGTTCAAATTCTCGAATCAAAAGAACCCATCTAATCAATCTAGGTTTCGAGTCCTTCTTTGAGATGAGATATCAAATTGCAGCGTGATCAGTGAAAACTGTCACCTTAGTCCCAAGTAGATAAGATCGAAATTTCTCAAAACCATAGATAATAGCTAAAAGTTCTTTCTCCATAGTAGTATAATTCAGTTGACACCATTTAGGGTCTTACTAGCATAGTGGACCACATGAAATATGTTGTTCTTCCTCTGCCCAAGAACTGCTCCAACTGCATAGTCACTTGCATCGCACATCATCTCAAAAGGTTTATTCCTATCAGGTACAGTTATGACCGGTGCCATGATTAAACTTTTCCTCAAAGTCTCAAAAGTTGCAAGGCACTCATCATCAAACTTGAAAGGAACATCTTTCTCTAGCAAACTGCACAATGGCTTTGAAATCTTAGAGAAATCTTTGATGAAATGCCTATAGAAACCCGCATGACCAAGAAAACTGTGAATTCCCTTAACAGAAATAGGTGGAGAAAGATTCTCAATGACCCCCACCTTGGCTTTGTCCACCTCAAGACCCTTACTAGAAACCTTGTGCCCGAGAATAATGCCCTGTGTGGCGCCCTCCAAACCCGGGTCAGAAGTTTGGGGTCCACACACACACCTTAATTATAACCTGCTTATAACAATAATAAAGATAATAATAATATATGCAGTGACCCTACTTACCAACCACCACGGACCGCAACAGGTTAAAGTATGCACACAAGCCAAACACACTAATATATTATAAACCGTTCAAATCCCAACTATTTCAAACTCAAACTGAGTATTAAACATTATTACAAACTTTTACAAACTTAAATTATCCCAAAAGAAGCCTACTAGCTCAGCTTTCTCAACCTGAACCCCTAGCTCTCGCGCTGGACTGGGGATCCTTGCTACCAACTGGTTCCTTTTTAACTGGAAAGAATATAAACAACATCGCACGAATGAGCTAACAAGCTCAGCAAGTCACAATGACAAAACTGAGAATAATGATCATCAGGTTAATATGATTATGATATCAAGTGAACATTGGATTATGATTTAGAATTGGATATTATACTTTTAATTTAAAATTCAAGGTTAGGCTGCTGATCAGTCACGCATTAACCCCGAGCAGGGCACACAACATTGCTCTAACTACTGGATCCAAGGCACACATTGGCCTAACTTGACCATTATATGGTCTGACCACGAATCTGGTCCACAATTTTATAAAAACAATCAAATTCTAACATAATAATAGAATATGCAATAATAAACAATAACCGAAATCATTAACAACAATAAATGTTTAACAATGAAAGGATTTCAATCCTTGTAAGGATCAATAAGGCAATTTAAAAGCTTGGATGCTGGGTAATGAAAGAATTGGATAACAAAGGAATCAACATTCCAGGGTTTCAAAGATTTAGGCTTTCAAAGCATAGGATACAAGGATTGAATGTACAAGTAATTCAGTTCAGTGTTTGGGATTTTGTTTGCATGTATTTATGGAGTAGTATCGTATACTTCAGGTTCGTGTTTGGGTATACAACAATCAATGGTCTAGAAAGAATAAGGTTCATGGATCAAGAACAATAACTGGAATCAGGGTTTAGGTTTCAGTGCTTCAAAGCACTTGCAATATCAACAAGACTGTCACGTATTATAATATTTTGAGAAAGTTCGGAATACTTGCCTGATATTAGCTTACTACACTGTACTCGCTTCCAATCACAAGCGTCTTACTCCTCAACTATCTGTTTCCCTTTCCTACGTCTTGCCTCTTCTGCTCACATATCATAAGCATCTATCAATAATTTGCTCATGGAATTCTATTCAACACATACTTCTATCTACCCTTCGTTTTACCCAAATCCGATTAACGGATTGAAAGTTATGCAATAATCAAGTAAACACAGAATATATAGACCGATAGTCAATTAACAAGTCACATATAGCATATAATACATCACATAATCAATGATATATCATTTATAAAGAAGTCTCGGGTCATAAATAGGCTTTCTGGTATTTAAAATGATTTTTAAAACATTTTTCGGAATTAAAACGGGTCGTTGGATCAATTTCGGGTTAATAAACAGGGTTCGGTTGGCCAATTCTGGCTCCGAAATAATTTTAGAATAATTATCGAGCCTTGGAAATAATTTAGAATAATATTTTAAAGCTCGAAACTATTTTTCAGAATTTTTAAATCATTTTTAAATAATTAAATCTAATTAAATAATTAATTAAAATCAATTAATAATTAATTAAATCAATTAATCAATTAATTTTTGAATTAATTGACCAATTAATCAATTAGAAATTAACTGAAATTAATTAACTAATTAATTAGATTTATTTGTGAATTAAAAATAATTTTCAGAATTAAAATAATAATTTTTAGAATTTTCAGAAATTAAAAACGAATTTTTTTAATAAAAATAAATAGGAAATATGATTTTTAAACATTTTTAAAAAAGAAATCCAATTTTTGCAAAGTCTGGAAACTAGAGGGACCAAACTGCATCGGTTTCAAAACTATAGGTACTAAACTGTAATTTTGCAGGGGGTCACCGGAAAACAGTCGGGGATGGCCGGAGAACACGTTCCCGACGTCCTCACCCCACCAACACCTCTAGATCACATCTACAGGTTAGCAGGAACACAACCATGCAATCAAAACAACCTAACAATCCCTGAGTTGGCCGGAATTTGGCCGTGAAATTTTCCAGTTTCCGGCGAACATCGGAAAACTTCAAAACACAACTCCCTTCTCTACAGACCTCGTTGGTTCATGAAACTTATACGACTAGATTGCAAATTTCACAGAGAACACAACCCACTATAACACAACATCAATCTATCACAGAATAAGAAACCCCCAAATTTCAATTAAGAACATTTATACGGGTTATAAACCCTAATTTTAAAATTCGAAAATCAAACTCAAATTTGAACATGTTATTGAACTCCAAATCAGACGTATGACATATGAAAATCATCAGGAAAACAAGCTCTACAACATGCAATCATCAAATCATACAAACAATCATCCGAACAAAAATTCATATTTTTAATAAAATAAATTCGAAAATAAATAAATTTTTAGAAAAATAACCTTGATTTCTGCAGGTGTATGGATTACAGAATCTGGTAGAGCTCTTCAAGACCTTCAAATTGGTTACTCGAGCTTTCCAAACCGAATTCAATAACACCTCCAAATGCTTGTTTGATTCTTAGAACAGTTTTAGGAAATTAGGGTTTTTCTCTGAAAATTATATAATTATCTGTCTGCAATTGATTTTGATACGAAATAAAATACGGTAAAAGGCTATTTATAATTATGGAAAATTAGTATCCCGTTGGATCATTCCGGATATAAAACGGTACGTTTATTTGTAAAAACTGATCCAAATGGTATCGGTTTTCGGGATAATTATCCAAATCAGTACAATTTGTACTGCGGTCTTGGTCTCAGCGCCTGATTACACGTATTACGAAGTGATAATTGTGATAGTTTAATAAAAAACTCCCGTTTATCGAAAATACGGGTTTTATTGATTTACCGAAACGAATATTGTATCGAAAATGTTGCGCCGGGACCCGCACAGGACAAACCGTACGCCGGATCGAAAAAGTCAAAACATGGAAAATGCTCAGAATATTACAATTAGGTTAGGAAGGAGTTCTCGAAAGAGTTTCGGGTTCCAAAAACGTAACAACGGTTGACGTCGGTTGGTTCCCGTTTTTATAAAATAGATTTTAATTACCCGGAAAAAGATTTTAGAAATTTCAGATGATTCTTATAAATCCATAAACCAACATAAAAATAATTAGGAAGATATGACAATTATTTATATTTTATTTTGGACATATAGAAATTAAAATACTCAATTAATATTATTTTTGAATAACCAAGTACAGATAACACTTTAACAATTAACTCACAGAATAGATACTGAACACACATAATAATTATATAATAGAAAAAATAATTACACGATATATCCCAGATATTACATCCTTCCCCCCTTAAAAGGATTCTGTCCTCAGAATGCTCCTAAGAAAACAAATGAGGGTACTTTTCTCTCATATCACTTTCTAACTCCCAGGTTGACTCTTCAACCTTTGGGTTTCTCCATAATACTCTTACTAACTTTACCACTTTATTTCTCAATACTTTCTCTCTCTCTTCTAGAACTTCTACCGGGCTTTCTATATATGACAAATCTGCTTGAAGCTCTATTGGCTCATATTCTATTACATTCCTGGAGTCTGGATTATATTTCTTAAGCATTGATATGTGAAAAACATTGTGAATGTGCTCCATGTGCGGTGGTAACGCCAATTCGTAAGCTACTTTGCCAATACGCTTTAGGATTTCAAAAGGTCCGACATATCTTAGGTTTAGCTTCCCTTTCTTCCCAAACCTCGTTAGTCCTTTCCACGGTGATACTTTCAATAATACCAAGCTTCCTTCTTCAAATTCCATGTCTTTTCTTGACTGGTCTGCATATTTCCTTTGACGATCTTGTGCGGCTATTAATCTTTTCTGGATAATTTCAACAACTTCCTTTATCTGCTGTACCAATTCGGGTCCAAGTATTTTGCGTTCTCCTACTTCGTCCCAATATACTGGAGATCTACATTTGCGTCCATAAAGGGCTTCATAAGGTGGCATCCCAATGTTGGCGTGATAACTGTTGTTATAAGCAAACTCTACCAGGGGTAAATGCTCGTCCCAACTTCCTTTAAAATCAATAGCACAAACACGTAGCATGTCTTCGATTGTCTGGATCGTTCTTTCACTTTGGCCATCCGTTTGGGGGCGATAGGCCGTACTCATATTCAATCTTGTTCCCAAACATTCTTGAAAACTCTTCCAGAATCTTGAATTAAACCTTGGATCTCTATCAGATACGATAGACACTGGGACTCCATGACGAACTACGATCTCTTTTAAGTACATATGAACTAACTTGTCGAGCGAAAATCTTTCATTTATAGGCAGAAAATGAGCTGACTTGGTAAGTCTATCTACTATAACCCAAATGGCATCATGATTAGTCCCTGTCCTTGGTAATCCAACTATGAAATCCATGGTAATATGTTCCCACTTCCATTCTGGAATCTCCAATGGCTGTAGCAATCCGCTTGGTCTCTGATGCTCTGCTTTAACTCTCTGACATGTATAGCATTTACTAACCCATTCCGCAATTTCCCTCTTCATATTTGGCCACCAATAATTCTTCTTTAAATCTCTGTACATTTTGGTACTCCCTGGATGGATGGAATATCTTGAACTATGTGCCTCTTGTAAAATTTCATTTTTCAGCTCCGTTACTAGTGGAATCCAAATTCTTGAAGAAAACCTAAGAATACCTTGATCATCTTGTTGCGTGCATAATTCCTCACCTACCAAACTGTTTATATCTTGATCCATTACCTCTTTCTGGCATTTCTTTATTTTCTCCAATAACTCCGGTTGGAAAATCATACTGTACACTTTTGCTTCCTCAGGCTTGGAAATTCTAATCTCCAATTCCAATTTTTGAAATTCTTTATATATCTCTTCAGGTACGGATAACACATTTAACCTTTCCTTCTGACTTAACGCATCTGCTACGACGTTCGCCTTATCGGGATGATAATTAATCAAGCAATCATAATCCTTGATCAATTCTAACCATCTCCTTTGTCTCATATTAAGTTCCTTCTGGGTAAATATATATTTCAAACTTTTGTGATCCGTGAAAATCTCACACTTTTATCCATACAAATAATGTCTCCAAATCTTCAAAGCGAAAACTATAGCTGCTAACTCCAAATCATGAGTAGGGTACTTCTGTTCGTGTGGTTTCAATTGCCTTGACGTATACGCAATCACCTTGTCATGCTGCATAAGAACACATCCTAATCCTTTGTAAGAAGCATCGCTATAAATTACGAAATTCCCTTGATCGTCTGGAAGTGACAAAACAGGTGCCGTGATTAATCTCCGCTTCAATTGCTGAAAACCTTCTTCGCACTTGTCATTCCATATAAACTTTTCATTCTTTCGTGTAAGCTTTGTCAATGGTGTTGCAATTCTTGAGAAATTCTGAACGAATCGTCGATAATATCCTGCCAATCCCAAGAAACTTCTTACCTCAGTGGGTGTTCTCGGTCTTTCCCAATTCGTAATTGCCTCGATCTTTGCCGGGTCCACTTTAATCCCTTCATTATTGACTATATGTCCTAAGAACTGAACTTCCTGTAGCCAAAACTCACACTTCGACAATTTAGCATATAACTTCTTTTTCCTTAAAATCTCCAAAGCTGTCCTTAAATTTTCCGCATGATCCTCCTCCGTCTTTGAATAGATCAAAATATCGTTTATAAATACTATAACGAACTTGTCCAAATATTCCTTGAAAATTCTGTTCATCAGGTCCATAAACGCTGCTGGGGCGTTGGTCAATCCAAAAGACATTACTAGAAATTCATAATGCCCATACCTTGTTCTGAAAGCTGTCTTTGGTATATCTTCTGGTTTGATCTTCAGTTGATGATATCCCGATCTTAAATCGATTTTGGAGAAATACTTGGCTCCCTTCAATTGGTCAAACAAATCATCAATTCTGGGTAACGGATACTTATTCTTGATTGTCAACTTGTTGAGCTCCCTATAGTCGATGCACAGTCTCATGGTTCCATCCTTCTTCTTGACAAATAATACCGGTGCACCCCACGGGGATACGCTGGGTCTGATTACTCCTTTCTCTAACAGCTCTTGTAATTGCTTTGCTAACTCTTTCATCTCAACGGGCGCCATTCTATACGGGGCCTTGGATACTGGTTCGGTTCCAGGTGCTAAGTCGATTGCAAATTCAATTTCTCTATCTGGAGGAAGTCCTGGTAATTCGTCGGGAAACACGTCTGGAAATTCCTTCACAACTGGAATATCTTCAAGTTTTGCTGGCTCCTGACTTCTGTCGATCACATATGCTACGAAATGCTCACATCCTTGTCGTAGTAACTTCTTGGATTGAATCATCGTTAAGAACTTCTTTACCTGCTTCTGTCCCTTGAACGTTACTATTCTTTCGTCTGGCATTTTCACCATTACTTTCTTATTTCGACAATCTATCTGAGCATCATGCTTAGATAACCAATCCATCCCTAATATAACGTCAAATTCTCCTAACTTAAACGGTATCAAATCTACACAAAACTTACTACCAGAAATCTCAATCTCACAATTCCCACAAACTTGGTTAACAGTTACACGTTCTTGATTTGCTAATTCCACAGTCATTATGTCATTTAAATACCCAACTGGACAATTTAACTTACTAACAAAATCTTGTGAAATAAACGATCGAGTTGCTCCCGTATCTATTAACACTTTGGCACATAAAGAATTTACATTAAGCGTACCTGCCACGACATTCGTATCCTGGATCGTATCCTTCACCGACATGTCAAAAACTCCAGCCCTCGGAGTCTCATTCACTGTTGGGGTAGATCCCATAATCCTTAATGCATTACTGACTGGGGCTGGTGTCTTGCAATCCCTGGCCATATGTCCTGGCTTTCCACATTTGAAGCATATAAATCCAATGGCTGGAACCTTCACTGCTGGATTTCGGATAGGTTGATCCTTATTTGCTGGCTCTCTTGCTGGCTGATTTCGGCACTCCCTCAAGTAGTGCCCTTTCTGGTTGCATTTAAAACATAACACATTCAACTTGTTACAAACTCCTCCATGCTTCTTTCCACATACTTGATAATATGGAAAGGTTAATCTCAACTGATTCGGCTGATTCACATTAGCTGGACGATTGCCCTGGCCTCCGTCTCCTGCATTTTGTCTCCTGAAGTTAAAATTTCTCCCTGGCTGAAACTTGCCCTTCTTAAAATTTGGAAACTTCCCTATTTGTAACTGACCCTCACTTCCCTCAACTTTCCTTTTCTTACTTTCCTTATCTTTCTGGAACATCTCACTCTCTGTCTCTGCGATCATAGCCTTCTGTACAACCCCGGCATAGGTATCCAATTCAAAAATAGCTACCTTCCCTCTGATCCATGGCTTCAAGCCTTGCTGGAATCTCTTAGCTTTCTTTCTATCAGTATCAACATACGACGACACATACCTTGACAATTCCTCAAACTTCCCCTCATAATCTGTTACCGACATGTTCCCTTGCTTTAATTCTAAAAACTTCAGCTCCATTTGATCCTGAACAAACTGAGGAAAATACTTTTCTAAAAACAATTCCTTAAACCTTTCCCAAGTAATAATATCTGTGCTTTCCAATGTCTTCACCATCTCCCACCAATAGGTGGCCTCATTCTTCAGATAGTAACTTGCAAATTCAACCTTCTGCTTCTCTTTCACTTTTACCAAGGCAAATGCCTTCTCTATTTCCTTTAACCACACATTTGCTTCAATTGGCTCTAAGGAACCCTTGAATTCTGGTGGGTTTACTGCCTGAAAAGTTTTAAAAGTTACCTGGGGATTGGTCTGTCTCTGCTGTTGTTGTGCCAGGTGAACTGTTTGTTGGGCCAAGATTTCAAGAATTTGGGCTATTGCTGGGTCCATGGGTCCTGGGTTCACATTCTGGTTTGTATCATCTGGGTTGTTATTGTTGTTGTTGTTGGTTTCTTCATTCTGGGTGTTGGTTCGGGTATTTCTTCTGGGAGGCATTTTCTGTAAAGAATCAATCAATTTATTTAGCTTTTGAATCAAATCTTTGTATAAAAGAAAAGTTTTGTAAAATAGGAATATCTCTTTTTGAAAACAGTTGTAACTAAGTAAATTACATGCTTCTTTACAGAATATAAACAGTTATGGAAAACAGGGTACATGGTATCACAGGGTATACTGGTGCAATAAATAAGGTAAAGTAAAACAGGTGCAATAAAGTAAATGACAGTGTTGGAAAGGAAAAAGGTACTGATATATAGATCAAAAGTTTTAGGTAGTACAAGCGTAAAGACGCTTCGAAAGTAAAAGCAAAAAGGGTACAACAACCTACTCACTAGTCAGCATCGCTAGTCTATAAATACAACTCAAAAGTCTACTGATACACACTACTGTACATACTACATAATCATAACAACACTGCTCAGCATTTCCATCTCTGAATCTCTGACTCATGGCAAATCTGGACCTCCTATCTCCTCAAGCTCCTCTAGAACCCACTTAGCCCACTCCACTAGGAAATCAGGGGTGATGTCCTCATGTGTAGCCTCAGCAATCCTCATAGCAGCTGCTCTACGAAACGCCTGGAGCCTCTCCCTAAGTCGCCTCTCACCACTCCCCATCTCTCTGGTACGCATGATATGCAATAACTCCTGGATCTGACCTTGTAGGAATCGCTGCTCCATAAGGCAAGCCTCAAACTGATGATATGGGACAGGATAGGATGAGAACTCAGAAGGTACTCCTGTGACTGAATGACTAGTAAAGCCTGAATCAGTAGGTGGGGGTCCTCTAACAGGTGGTCTCATGCCTGGAGGTGGAATAGCCTGCAATGGTACGGGCTGCAACACCGGTGGAGGTAGAATAGCCAATGCTGGTGGAATAACAGGACGTGGATCCGATGCTGGTGCTCCAGCTGAAGGCTCTGAGTGATCAGCTGATACGGGAATAAAAGAGTCGGCCATCTCTGCTATCTGAAATCATATCGTAATATAAGAATCTCGTAGCACGACGCAACCTATACTAATACCGGTTATACTATAACACTCAACCTCTCGACGTTCTATCATCCTATACCTTACTTCTAATCCTATCCCTCTACCCATTCCTGTCAACCTAGGCTTGTGTCAGTGACTTATAACCTGTAGCTCTGATACCAAACCTGTGGCGCCCTCCAAACCCGGGTCAGAAGTTTGGGGTCCACACACACACCTTAATTATAACCTGCTTATAACAATAATAAAGATAATAATAATATATGCAGTGACCCTACTTACCAACCACCACGGACCGCAACAGGTTAAAGTATGCACAGAAGCCAAACACACTAATATATTATAAACCATTCAAATCCCAACTATTTCAAACTCAAACTGAGTATTAAACATTATTACAAACCTTTACAAACTTAAATTATCCTAAAAGAAGCCTACTAGCTCAGCTTTCTTAACCTGAACCCCTAGCTCTCGCGCTGGACTGGGGATCCTTGCTACCAACTAGTTCCTTTTTAACTGGAAAAAATATAAACAATATCGCACGAATGAGCTAACTAGCTCAACAAGTCATAATGACAAAACTGAGAATAATGATCATCAGGTGAATATGATTATGATATCAAGTGAACATTGGATTATGATTTAGAATTGGATATTATACTTTTAATTTAAAAACCAAGGTTAGGCTGCTGATCAGTCACACACTAACCCCGAGCAAGGCACACAGCATTGCTCTAACTACTGGATCCAAGGTACACATTGGCCTAACTTGACCATTATATGGTCTGACCACGAATCTGGTCCACAATTTTATAAAAACAATCCAATTCTAACATAATAACAGAATATGCAATAATAAACAATAACTGAAATCATTAACAACAATAAATGTTTAACAATGAAAGGGTTTCAATCCTTGTAAGGATCAATAAGGCAATTTAAAAGCTTGGATGCTGGGTAATGAAAGAATTGGATAACAAAGGAATCAACATTCCAGGGTTTCAAAGATTTAGGCTTTCAAAGCATATGATACAAGGATTGAATGTACAAGTAATTCAGTTCAGTGTTTGGGATTTTGTTTGCATGTATTTATGGAGTAGTATCGTATACTTGAGGTTCGTGTTTAGGTATACAACAATCAATGGTCTAGAAAGAATAAGGTTCATGGCTCAAGAACAATAACTGGAATCAGGGTTTAGGTTTCAGTGCTTCAAAGCACTTGCAATATCAACAAGAATATTACGTATTACAATATTTCGAGAAAGTTCGGAATACTTGCCTGATATTAGCTTACTACACTGAACTCGCTTCCAATCACAAGCGTCTTACTCCTCAACTATCTGTTTCCCTTTCCTACGTCTTGCCTCTTCTGCTCACATATTATAAGCATCTATCAATAATTTGCTCATGGAATTCTATTCAACACATACTTCTATCTACCCTTCGTTTTATCCAAATCCGATTAACGGATTGAAAGTTATGTAATAATCAAGTAAACACAGAATATATAGACCGATAGTCAATTAACAAGTCACATATAGCATATAATACATCACGTAATTAATGATATATTATTTATAAAGAAGTCTCGGGTCATAAATAGGCTTTCTGGTATTTAAAATGATTTTTAAAACATTTTTCAGAATTAAAACGGGTCGTTGGATCAATTTTGGGTTAATAAACAGGGTTCGGTTGGCCAATTCTGGCTCCGAAATAATTTTAGAATAATTATCGAGCCTTGGAAATAATTTAGAATAATATTTTAAAGCTCGAAACTATTTTTCAGAATTTTTAAATCATTTTTAAATAATTAAATCTAATTAAATAATTAATTAAAATCAATTAATAATTAATTAAATCAATTAATCAATTAATTTTCGAATTAATTGACCAATTAATCAATTAGAAATTAACTGAAATTAATTAACTAATTAATTTAGATTTATTTGTGAATTAAAAATAATTTTCAGAATTAAAATAATAATTTTTAGAATTTTCAGGAATTAAAAACGAATTTTTATAATAAAAATAAATAGGAAATATGATTTTTAAACATTTTTAAAACAGAAATCCAATTTTTGCAAAGTCTGGAAACTAGAGGGACCAAACTGCATCGTTTTCAAAACTATAGGTACTAAATTGTAATTTTCCAGGGGGTCGCCGGAAAACAGTCGGGGATGGTCGGAGAACACGTTCCCGGCGTCCTCACCCCACCAACACCTCCAGATCACATCTACAGGTGATAGGGATAAATAAATTATGTTTGTATAATTAAATATTGCATTAATTGTACAAACTGTGGGCTGCAAGGCCCAATAAAAAGATATATGATACTCAGACCAGAAAGGTTAAGCCTGATGGACCAGATCAGGCCTGATGGAATAAAAAAGGCCCAAAAGCCCTGATTATTAATTAATTTCGTAATTAATTAATAAGGGACAAATCAGATGTTGAAAAGAGTCCCGATAAGGATATAAATCCTTGAAGATTAGCCTCAAGGGGACCTAAAAGGATAAGGAATCAGTTTCCTACTATCTAGGACTCCAAAGTCCATTCTAATTATGAGACTTGCCCACCAAGTCTCCTATACCAAGTCCAATTCAAGGACTCCCAACATCTATATAAGGGGTCTCACCCCCACCAATCAGAACTACGTTTTTTGGCTTGATTCTCTAACTCACAGAGATACGTAGGCATCTCGTAAAGGCAGAATTAAGCTACGAAACACGAGAGCAGCCATTAAAGGCCTTGAGCTCCCGAATCTTAGTAATAAATACAGCAAGTAATAACCTTAGCTTTTTATCCATAACATTTGGCGCCGTCTGTGGGAAGGCAACAACAACCATGGCGAGAACACGGAGAACAATTGGAGCTCTAGAGGAAGGAACACCATTAGAGGCAACCCAGGTGATTTCATCAACCGTGGAGGTTCCTCCCCATTCAACTTATGCATCTACTCAGGGGGAAGCCCAGACAGGGGCAACTCATCCTCAGCCACAAGGGACAACTCCCCCGACTATTCAAGGTACGAATCCTCAAGTTCAACAAATACATATACCTGTGAATTCTCGACCCGTCGGGTATGAATATTCAACTATTGTTACTACTAACCCCCCCTTATGGGATGCCCCTTCATCCTGAGGTTGGAGGAAGCGGATATGCTGGGCGAAGCGAAGCACGAGGGCGGTCGCCCCCCTATATACGAGGTTTGGATCCTATCCCTGAGGATCGGGAATTTTCTGGTCCATACACTGAGAGAGACTCCGAATCTTCGGATGATGAAGTGGCCCCGAGAAGGAGGCGTCCTGGAAAAGAGCCAATGGCCGATGGAAGGCGACGCCCCCAAAGCACCCCAGGGGCGAATCCCCAAGAAGTGCAGGAAAAGATCAGGGCTCATGAGGCTGAAATCCAAAGGCTGAGGCGGGACTTGGAGGCTCACCAAGCCACCAGAACCCACATACCTCCTAGGGGGAGAAATCCTCCTCCCATCATAGACCTGGATGGTCCGGTAAGAAGAAGGGCTGCTGTCCCAAGAACTGATCCAAGCAATCTCCTTCCCCTTGGAGATCCTGATGATCCAACTCCACCCTTCACAGAAGAGATAATGAATGCCCATATCTCAAGGAAATTCAAGATGCCCACTATCAAAGCCTATGATGGCACGGGAGACCCCGCTAATCATGTTAGGACATTCTCTAATGCACTGCTGCTGCAACCCGTGAACGATGCTATAAAATGTCGGGCCTTTCCTCAAACCCTGTCGGGTATGGCTCAAAGATGGTACAGTCGCCTACCCCCAAATTCTATTGGATCATTCAGAGAATTAAGTCAGGCTTTTATTAAGCAATTCATCAGTGGAAGAGTCCATGAGAAAAGTTCAGCATCTCTTATGAGTCTTGTGCAGGGAGCTAAGGAATCCTTAAGAGATTACCTGAATCGTTTTACAAAGGAGGCTTTAAAAGTCCCAGACCTTGATGATAAGGTAGCCATGATAGCACTGCAACAAGGAACTAGGGATGAGTTTTTCAAGATGTCTTTGGCCAAACGACCCCCTGAGAGCATGTTGCAGCTCCAAGAGAGGGCAGGGAAGTATATCAAGGTTGAAGAAAGTATGAGGAAGACCGTAGTAAGTAATGAGCCCACTGGAGGCAAGAAACGAAAAACTGATTTGGAGTATATCGCTAAGGATAAATATCCTAGAACTGAACAAAACCCTGATTCAACCCCCAAGAAGGGAGGACCTGGGCAAAAGTTCACTGAATACGCTAAGCTGAATGCTCCCAGAAGTCAGATTTTGATGGAGATTGAGAAAGACAGAGATATTCGCTGGCCTAAGCCCTTGAAGGCTGATCCCGCCAAGCTAGATAAGGGCAAGTATTGCAGGTTTCACAAAGATGTTGGCCATGACACCGATGAGTGTAGGCAGTTGAAAGATGAAATTGAGTTTTTGATTCGAAAAGGAAGATTGAACAAGTATACTGGAGATGGAGGAGACAGAAATAGTAATGGAAGGAAGAACTTTGAAGATCGTAGGAGGGACCAAGATGATCAGGGGCGGAATCCCCAACCTAGAGGACCAGTTATAAACACCATTTATGGAGGGCCGAGACCTCGAGGGCCTGTGATAAACACGATCTTTGGAGGTCCAACTGCTGCTGGATTGTCCAAAAATTCCAGAAAGGCATATACTAGAGAGGTTATGCATATTGTTGGAGAAGCCCCGAAGAGGGCCAGGACAGAAGTAACATTGGCTTTTGATGATTCCGACCTAGAGGGTGTGAAGTTTCCCCATGACGACCCGCTGGTCATAACGCCGATAATAGGAAATAGCCCGGTTAAGAGGGTCCTTGTGGATAATGGTGCTTCTGTGGATATCTTTCTCCACGACACCTTTCTAAGGATGGGGTATAACGACTCCCAGTTGACACCAACCGACATGCCGATATATGGATTTGCTGGAGTAGAATGTCCTGTGGAAGGGATAATTAAATTGCCAACCACCATAGGTATGGAGCCAAGGCAAGCAACGCAGATGCTGGATTTTGTGGTGGTAAAGGCTAGTTCAACTTATAATGCTATCATGGGGAGAACAGGGATACATGCCTTCAAGGCAGTCCCCTCTTCCTACCATTCAGTCATGAAGTTTCCCACCCGAAACGGGATTGGAGAAGAGAGAGGAGATCAAAAAATGGCTAGAAGCTGTTATGTGGCCTCTTTGAGGGTAGATGGAGTCGGGGGGCAGGTTCTTCCTATTGAAGATATGGATGTTCGAGAAAATGATGAGAATAGAGGAAGGCCAGCAGAAGAATTGGTTTCGGTTCCTTTAGATCCCAAGAATCCTGAGAGGATGACTTTCATTGGAGCCACATTAGAGGAGCCCCTTAGAGGGAAGTTAGTGAAATTTTTGCAAGAAAATAGTGATGTGTTTGCATGGTCAGCAGCTGATATGCCAGGCATAGACCCGGAGTTAATTACTCACAAGTTAAACGTGGATCCAAGCCGGAAGACAGTGAAACAAAAGAAAAGAAATTTTGCCCCGGAAAGACAAGAGGCTATAAAGCAGGAAGTGGAAAAGCTCTTAGAGGCTGGTTTCATTGAGGAGATTCAATTTCCGGAGTGGTTAGCAAACCCTGTAATGGTGAAGAAGGCTAATGGAAAGTGGAGGATGTGTATAGACTTCACCGATCTGAATGATGCATGCCCCAAAGACTGTTTTCCGCTGCCTAGAATTGATACTTTGATTGATGCTACCGCTGGACATGAGATGCTGAGTTTCATGGATGGGTTTAGTGGATACAACCAGATCAAAATGCATAAGGATGACATTCCAAAGGTATCATTTATCACTGACTTTGGTGTTTATTGTTATCTTGTTATGGCGTTTGGTCTCAAGAATGCAGGAGCCACCTATCAAAGGTTGGTGAATAGAATTTTTAAGGATCTTATTGGTAAGACTATGGAAGTCTATGTTGATGACATGTTAGTCAAGAGTCTAGTAAAGACTGATCATATAGCCCATTTAAGGGAAGCTTTTGAGGTCCTGAGGTACCACAAGATGATGTTGAATCCGACGAAGTGTGCTTTCGGCGTAGGATCTGGAAAATTCTTGGGATTGATGGTCTCGAAGAGGGGAATTGAGGCAAATCCCGATAAAATAAAGGCGATCCTGGACATGGAACCCCCCAAAACTGTCAAGGATGTTCAGAAGCTCACAGGAAGGGTTGCTGCGTTAGGACGATTCATCTCCAAGTCAGGAGACAAGTGCTTGTCATTTTTCAAGTCACTGAAGAACATCAAAGACTTTGTATGGAATGAGGAAAATCAGAAGGCATTTGAAGAGTTAAAGAAGTATATGGGCCAGGCCCCGTTGTTGGCCAAGCCAGTTCTGAATGAAGTTTTATTTTTGTACTTGGCTGTTTCAGAGAGCGCCTTGAGCGCCGTGTTGGTTAAGGAGGAACTGAAAGTCCAGAAACCCGTATACTATGTCAGCAAAATTTTGCATGGTGCTGAGTTGAATTATTCAGCCATTGAGAAATTCGCTTTAGCCTTGGTAATGGCTTCAAGAAAGCTGCGTCCTTATTTTCAAGCTCACCAAATTGAAGTGCTAACAAATCAGCCACTGAGAAATATCATTCACAGTCCCAAGGCAAGTGGGAGACTGATTAAGTGGGCAATAGAGTTGGGAGAGTTCGATCTCAAGTATAAGCCACGTACGGCCATAAAAGCCCATGCACTAGCTGACTTCCTGGTGGAATGTACCATACCCAACCAAGAAGTCGGGGGGCAGGAAGATACCATACCTCAAGACAAGGGAGTCGACAATGGGGACAAGGAGAAAGAATATTGGGTTCTCTATTTTGATGGAGCATCAAAAACAAATTCCAGTGGAGCAGGGTTGGTTTTGCAAAGCCCTGATGGATTCTTAATTGAGTATGCCATGAAGCTAGACTTCCCAACAACAAACAATGAGGCAGAGTATGAAGCCCTGATTGCTGGCCTTGGTCTAGCTGGGACACTTAGAGTCAAAAACTTAAAGGTCCGTGGAGACTCGAAGCTGATCATATCCCAGGTAAAGGGAGAATTTGAGGCAAGGGATGATACGATGGCTAAGTATGTTCGCCTAGTAAGGGCTGTGATGACCCAATTTAATGAATGCCATGTTGAACACATTCCAAGGGAAGAAAATGCTAAAGCAGATGCGCTATCAAAGTTTGCTTCATCTGAGATTGAAGAAAGTTCAGGAAGTGTGTACTTCCGTGTTTTGAAGACACGAAGCATAGATGTTAAGCTTGTGGCTCCCGTAGGCTTGGGGACGTCATGGATTGATCCCATCAAGGCTCACATTCAGACCGGTTGGTTGCCAAGCGATGCAATTGAGGCACGGAAGTTAACTGTTCGAGCACTAAGGTACTCTTTGATAGATGGGATTCTATATAAAAGATCTTTCGTGGTTCCTTACCTGAGGTGTCTCAGGCCCGATGAGGCACGCTTGGCTCTTGAAGAAGTGCATGAAGGTATTTGTGGACAACACCTGGGGGGCAGGGCCTTAGCTCATAAGATAACCCGTTTAGGCTTCTATTGGCCAGAAATGATGGCTGATGCCAAGGAATATGTGAAGAAGTGTGATCGCTGTCAGAAGCATGCACCAGTTGTTAGACAACCCCCCGAGATGCTGACCTCTATCAACTCGCCTATTCCCTTTGCCATGTGGGGGATGGATATTCTAGGGCCTTTTCCTATGGCCACGGCACAAAGGAAATTTCTGATTGTAGCCATTGATTATTTCACCAAGTGGATCGAAGCCAAACCCTTGGCCAAAATCACAACTAAGCAGGTTGCACAATTCCTGTGGGAAAACATTATGTGCCGATATGGAATTCCCCGTATCCTCGTCACTGACAATGGAACACAATTCAACAATGAGGAATTCAAGAAGTATTGTGAAGAAAATGAAATTGAGTTACGATTCACCTCTGTGGCTCACCCGCAAGCCAATGGGCAAGCAGAGGTAGCAAATCGGATAATCCTGGATGGACTAAAAAAGAGGATCGAGAAGTCAAGAAATAATTGGGTGGATGAGATACTTCCAATATTATGGGCCTATAGGACTACCTGTAGAGTCACGACAGGAGCAACTCCTTTCATGTTGGCATATGGGGCAGAAGCAGTAGTTCCCGTGGAGATATCGCATTCCTCTCCAAGGATTCAGACTTTCAATGCTGTAGAAAATGAGGAAGGGCAGAGGTTAGCCCTGGATCTAATTGATGAAGTGCGAGATGAGGCACATGCAAAGATAGTAGAATATCAGAAAAAGGCTTCATTCTATTACAACCTAAGGGTTAAAGAGAGATTTTTTAAACAAGGAGATCTAGTCTTGAGAAAAATAGAGGCTTCTGGTGTTGGACAGAAAGGAAAGCTTGCCCCAAATTGGGAAGGGCCGTACAGAGTCAAGAGCGTTCAGGGTAGAGGAACCTACAAGCTGGAAACTATGGAAGGTTTTGAAGTCCCGAGGACCTGGCACGCACAAAACCTGAAGGTTTACTATGTGTAAGATAGGAGAAGTATGATTCTCACTTGTCATTGACAAGTAGGTTTAAAAGCACCTTGAAGCTTTGCTTGCATAGGATTTTATATTCCAGTAGAATTTACATTGTCTAGTTATTGTTGATTAGGGTCGAACCCATGCTATGTAAGGTTTTGGAAAACCAGACTTCATATTAAATAGTTTGAAATTATTTCTATCTAAGGATGTTTAAGGTTCAAATGCATATTAAGATTGTAAAGATAAAACAGAAAAAGGCAAGAAAAGCAACGTATAAAACATAACCCCGAAGGGTAACAAGTTCTGATACAAATAAAGTTCAAAAAGAAGATATACAAAAAGCTAGGCCTTGGAAGGATGAGATTCCTCAGAACCACTATCCGAAGTCTCTTCGGAAGTTTCAGTCATTTCTTCGGACGTCTCGGTCGTCCCCTCCGAAGTCCCTGTAGAAGTTCCCTCGGCAGAAGATGATGGCTGTTGAGGCGCTGCTTTGGGAGATTCTTCCACCCTGGCCTTCTTAGCAACATGCTCGAATTCCTCCTCGGGGGAATCTTCCTCCTCTCCATCCTTGATCATACCAGCAAGCTTTTCAGTAACACCTCCAAGCTCTGGAACCCGTACTGGGCAAGGAAAGGGCAACTGCTCAAGGACCTCGGGAAACTCATCCTGGATGGCCTCCACAGCAGCGTCCCAGCCTTCCTTATAGCTAACAGGATGAAGAAGGGCGTCATGCTCCACCATCAAGTCTTTGAATTCTTGAGTGTCCATCCAGCCATCAAAGGCTTTTTCCTTCTGCGCCTTCAAGATGACATTTTCAGCCCGAGCCGTCTCCAGGTCAGAAGTGGAAGAGGCCAATTGAGCTTCAAGGGCCTCAATTTTTTGATTGGCCTCCTCCAACTTCTTGTTGGCATCTTCCCGGCCAACCTTCCAAGCCTTGGCTTGGTGAATAGCCCCTTGAAAATGGGCGTTAGCCTGCAGGAGAAAACAGCAAAGGTTTAGAAAAGAAAGAAAAGAGAATTGTAAAAAGCATAAGTAAAGTACATACCGTCGCCAGAGCTTGGGCTCCAAACAGCTCATTCCCCTCCAAGTCCTGTTGGAGGACAAAATCTTGATAATCCACCGGGGAAATGGAATGCTTAGACCATTCCTTGGACAGGGCCGTGCTGCCCACAATTGAGTCCTTGCCCCGGATCCCCCAAGCAGGTTGAAAGTAGGCACCTGGCCTCTGCTTGGTGCGCAGAACTTGGCTGGGGCCTTCCTCATCTGGCTCCGTCGCCTGAAGAAGGAACTCCGGGAAGCGGTCACCCAGTCGAGGGTCCTTAAAGATCTTCCCGGCCCTCTTCATCCTGGTTGTCTCCAGGTCCTTCGGCTTGGTAGCCTCCTCAATCTTCTCAGCCACTGCGAGAAACAAAGTCAGTTGAAAATCAATGAAATAAAAGTGCAGGAAATAAAGGAGATAAGAAAGGGAACTTACTTTTCTTATTAACGGGCGAAAGGCCGCGTTCTACCAGGACGGTCTCCCGGATAAGGTCCCAACAATGGGAAGTGCCGTTGTCTTGCGTAAGGAGGTTGAAACCTCTAGCTTCCTCCTCAGACAAAGTTATGTCATTCGGGCTCCCGTCTACGGCCAGCCCAAAGGATGATCGAAACAGGGAGCCCCAATCTCCACCTTCCCAAATAACAAACAAAAAATCTTTCTTCCACCCCAAGTTGTTGTCAGGGATGGACTTCCCATTTACGATATGGGGGATAGTGGGGCGCTGGTTGATAGAAACCCAACCCGGACTTTTATCAGGGCTGTTTTTAAACTGAAAAATCTTCCTGAAGACAACAACAGATGTGGGGACGTTGTGCTTGGCACATTGCGACAGATAACACAGAATCAACCTCCAGGAATTAGGGGGAAGTTGGCAAGGGCTGATGCCCACATCAGCCAGTAGCAAAGTAATGAATGGATGAAAAGGGAGTCTAATACCTGCCCTCAGAGTATCCCTATAGACGCATAGCGCGTCCTTCTTCCACTGACAGGCCCTGTCGGCCGGACCCGCAAGAACCAGCTTAAAAGGCTCCTTGATTTTGAAGCAGCTGCTCAACTTTTCCAGCTCCTTGGGATCCCGTAAAGCAC
Source organism: Apium graveolens (assembly GCF_009905375.1). NCBI lineage: Eukaryota > Viridiplantae > Streptophyta > Magnoliopsida > Apiales > Apiaceae > Apium > Apium graveolens. The sequence continues at coordinate 190,437,455 of NC_133650.1, forward strand.
TGATATGATCGTGCGCGTCCAGATGCGCATCAGACGGATACTCGTCCCCTCGAGTGTTGATCATGTCGATTAAGGAAGTATACCTCGATCGAATAGGAAAATCATTGGACTTTCTAGCCACGTTCATCTTGGCCAAACGAGTCATTCTTTTGTCAGCCATCTGAAAAAAAGTATGAGGCACGTAAATAGGCTATCTTAAAATGGCACACAATGGAAAAATAATGAAAAGCAAAGGGAGGAATCTTACCTGAAGAAGCACTCCTGAAAAAAGGCTTTGAGCTCCGACTTGCTGTTATTCCTCTGAGAATCTTAGCAGGAAGATGAAGAAGAAAACTAAGAAATGAGAAAGTGAGGAGTAATAGCCTTTCCTCATTCCTTTATATAAGAGGAAAAGGAAGTTGAAGGGATGAAAAGCCCATTGAGGACAAAAGCCCATAAGAAAAAGCCCAGAAAAAAGAATATTCCAGAATATTCCAAGGAATTCTAGAGCATTCTTAACAGGGTGTATTAAGCCCAGATCAATAAAAGAGGCCCAGTAAGATTTGAAAAGGCCCAATAAAAGAGGCCCAATAAGATTTGGAAAAGCCCAATAATAGAGGCTCAGAAAAATTTAATAAGGCCCAACAAAAAAGGCTAGGCCCAAATCCAATTAGGATTTGGAAAATACAATACCCTAAATTAAAGCTAAATAAAGAAGGCTAGTGGAAGACCAGGAACCAGGTCGAAATCCAGGTCGTGAATCCTGCCCGAAATCTTTCGAGCAGACACCCGAAAATAGCGGGTAAAAAAGACCAGAATCCAGGTCGAAATCCAGGTCGTGAATCCTGCCCGAAATCTTTCGAGCAGACACCCGAAAATAGCGGGTAAAAAAGACCAGAATCCAGGTCGAAATCCAGGTCGTGAATCCTGCCCGAAATCTTTCGAGCAGACACCCGAAAATAGCGGGTAAAAAAGACCAGAATCCAGGTCGAATTCCAGGTCGTGAATCCTGCCCGAAATCTTTCGAGCAGACACCCGAAAATAGCTGGAATAAAGGAACTGAATTGAGGTCGAAGTTTCGACCAGGAATGAGGTCGAATAAAACCAAGCATCTTTCAAAATAGGGATTAAAAACCCAGGTCGAAGTTCGACTAGGATCCTGGTCGAATTCCAGGTCGTGGATCCTAGTCGAAATCCTTCGACCAGGAAGCAAGAAAACCAAAGAATTTTCGAACAGGATTCAGGTCGAAATATCGACTAGAATCCTAGTCGAAATCCTAGTCGATAGGCTTAAAAAAAAAAAAAAAAAAAGGGTTGAATTTTCGACCTCGATCCAGGTCGAATTTTCGACTAGGATCCTGGTCGAATTCCAGGTCCTAGATCCAGGTCGAAATTTCGACTAGGATCCTGGTCGAAATCCAGGTCGTGGATCCTAGTCGAATTCCTTCGACCAGGATGACAAGGCTGGCCCCATTTTTCGACTAGGATCCTGGTCGAAATTTCGACCTGGATCCTGGTCGAAAAAAGGGCTGGAAATTTGAAAATTCCAGAAAATTAGGGAAAATTCCAGAAAATAAGGAAAAATCCCAGAAAATTCCAGAAAATTAGGGAAAATTCCAGAAAATAAGGAAAAATCCCAGAAAATTAGGGAAAAATTCCAGAAAATTAGGGAAAATCCTAGAAAATTAGGGAAAAATTCCGGAAAATTAGGGAAAATCTCAGAAAATTAGGGAAAAATTCCAGAAAATAAGGGAAAAATCCCGGAAATAAGGGAAAAATTCCTGAAAATTAAGATAATTCCTGAATAAAAGGAAAAATTCGTTGTAAATGTGTAGGTCGCTCCACACTTTACGGAAAAACGAGACCCTGTAAGGGAACCAATAGACTTAACTTCTGCGAAACCTAATCAATGTTTCCCAAAAGTTGGGGGGCAAATGATAGGGATAAATAAATTATGTTTGTATAATTAAATACTGCATTAATTGTACAAACTGTGGGCTGCCAGGCCCAATAAAAAGATATATGATACTCAGACCAGAAAGGTTAAGCCTGATGGACCAGATCAGGCCTGATGGAATAAAAAAGGCCCAAAAGCCCTGATTATTAATTAATTTCGTAATTAATTAATAAGGGACAAATCAGATGTTGAAAAGAGTCCCGATAAGGATATAAATCCTTGAAGATTAGCCTCAAGGGGACCTAAAAGGATAAGGAATCAGTTTCCTACTATCTAGGACTCCAAAGTCCATTCTAATTATGAGACTTGCCCACCAAGTCTCCTATACCAAGTCCAATTCAAGGACTCCCAACATCTATATAAGGGGTCTCACCCCCACCAATCAGAACTACGTTTTTTGGCTTGATTCTCTAACTCACAGAGATACGTAGGCATCTCGTAAAGGCAGAATTAAGCTACGAAACACGAGAGCAGCCATTAAAGGCCTTGAGCTCCCGAATCTTAGTAATAAATACAGCAAGTAATAACCTTAGCTTTTTATCCATAACAACAGGTTACCAGGAACACAACCATGCAATCAAAACAACCTAACAATCCCTGAGTTGGCCGTAATTTGGCCGTGAAATTTTCCAGTTTCCGGCGAATATCGGAAAACTTCAAAACACAACTCCCTTCTCTACAGACCTCGTTGGTTCATGAAACTTATACGACTAGATTGCAAATTTCACAGAGAACACAACCCACTATAACACAACATCAATCTATCACAGAATAAGAAACCCCCAAATTTCAATTAAGAACATTCATACGGGTTATAAACCCTAATTTTAAAATTCGAAAATCAAACTCAAATTTGAACATGTTATTGAACTCCAAATCAGACGTATGACATATGAAAATCATCAAGAAAACAAGCTCTACAACATGCAATCATCAAATCATACAAATAATCATCCGAACAAAAATTCATATTTTTAATAAAATAAATTCGAAAATAAATAAATTTTTAGAAAAATAACCTTGATTTCTGCAGGTGTATGGATTACAGAATCTGGTAGAGCTCTTCAAGACCTTCAGATTGGTTACTCGAGCTTTCCAAACCGAATTCAATAACACCTCCAAATGCTTGTTTGATTCTTAGAATAGTTTTAGGAAATTAGGGTTTTTCTCTGAAAATTATATAATTATCTGTCTGTAATTGATTTTGATACGAAATAAAATAGGGTAAAAGGCTATTTATAATTACGGAAAATTAGTATCCCGTTGGATCATTCCAGATATAAAACGGTACGTTTATTTGTAAAAACTGATCCAAACGGTATCGGTTTTCGGGATAATTATCCAAATCAGTACAATTTATACTGCGGTCTTGGTCTCAGCGCCTGGTTACACGTATTACGAAGTGATAATTGTGATAGTTTAATAAAAAGCTCCCGTTTATCGAAAATACGGGTTTTATTGATTTACCGAAACGAATATTGTATCGAAAATGTTGCGCCGGGACCCGCGCAGGACAAACCGTACGCCGGATCGAAAAAGTCGAAACATGGAAAATGCTCAGAATATTACAATTAGGTTAGGAAGGAGTTCTCGAAAGAGTTTCGGGTTCCAAAAACGTAACAACGGTTGACGTCGGTTGGTTCCCGTTTTTATAAAATAGATTTTAATTACCCGGAAAAAGATTTTAGAAATTTCAGATGATTCTTATAAATCCATAAACCAACATAAAAATAATTAGGAAGATATGACAATTATCTATATTTTATTTTGGACATATAAAAATTAAAATACTCAATTAATATTATTTTTGAATAACCAAGTACAGATAACACTTTAACAATTAACTCACAGAATATATACTGAACACACATAATAATTATATAATAGCAAAAATAATTACACGATATATCCCGGATATTACACCCTGTCGCACCATAAAGTGGCATTTCTCCCAATTGAGAACCAGATTGGTCTCAACACACCTCTTGAGAACGTGTCCAAGATTTTGCAAACATTCATCAAAAGAATCTCCAAATATAGAGAAGTCGTCTATGAACACCTCCACATTCTGGCCTATCATATCAGAAAAAATGGCCATCACACACCTCTGAAATATGGCCTGTGCACCACACAAACCAAAAGAAACTCGTCTGAAGGAGAAAGTACCAAATGGACATGTGAAGGTAGTCTTTTCCTGATCTTCTGGAGCGATATAAATCTGGTTGTAACCCGAATAACCATCTAGAAGGCAGTAGTACTCATGACCGGCCAATCTGTCAAGCATATGATCAATGAAGGGCAAAGGGAAGTGATCCTTCCTAGTGGCTTTGTTCAGCTTCCTATAGTCCATGTAAACTCTCTACTCCCTGACTTTTCTGGTAGGAATAAGCTCATTCTTCTCATTTGCTACCACAGTAGTTCCACCTTTCTTTGGTACACATTGAACCGGGCTTACCCATGAACTGTTAGAAATAGGATAAATGATCCCTTCATCTAGCCACTTGAGAATTTCCTTCTTCACTACTTCATGATTGGATTAAGTCATCTTTGCTGCTTGACCGTAGGCTTGCTACCTTCCTCTAGCAGAATTTTATGCATGCAGTAAGAAGGGATGATTACCTTGATATATGTTATAGTCCAACTAATTTCTGATTTGAAATCTCTCAGAATCCTCAGGAGCTTTTCCTCGTCACTAACTGAAAGGTCAGATGCAATAATAACAGGTAAAGTAGATGCATCACTTAAAAATGCATACCTCAAATTCTCGGGTAAAGGCTTAAGCTCAAGAGTGGGAGCTTCCTCAATAGATGGCTTGAGGCGTTTTGGAGCTTTTTTCAATTCTTCCATTCCAAGAGATTCAAAAGGCATTTCCATCTTCCTCTTCTAGGGAGAAGCATTCAAATATTGCAATTGTTCTTCACCTTCGTCATCTTCACTATCTGAATTTCCCAATAAGGCTTTCTCTAAGGCATCGGACCTTAGCAATTGATCAAGTTATGAAGTAACCACGGAATCAACCAACTCCACCTTTAGGCACTCCTTATTTTCCGTAGGAAATTTCATTGCATTGAACACATTAATTGTTACATCCTGATCCAGCACTCACATTGTGAGCTCACCCTTTAGCACATCTATCAAGGTTCGGCCAGTTTCCAAAAAAGGTCTTCCCAAGATTATGGGAATCTTCTTATCCTCCTCGAAATCAAGAATTACGAAATCAGCAGGGAAGATGAGTTTATTAACCTTGACCAAGACATCTTCCACAATACCTCGCGGATATGTAATATAACGGTCAGCCAACTGCAAAGTCATATAAGTCGGTTTTGGATTAGGTAAGTCTAACTGCTTGAAGATTGACAAGGGCATCAGATTAATGCTAGCTCCCAAGTCATATAAGAATCTGTCAAAAGACACTTTTCCAATAGTACACGGAATAGTGAAGCTTCCTAGATCCTTAAGTTTCGGAGGTAACTTCTGTTACAGCACATCACTGCATTCCTCTGTGAGAGCGACTGTCTCTAAATCATCTAGCTTCACTTTTCAAGAGAGAATACCTTTCATAAACTTTGCATAACTAGGAATCTGCTCAAGAGCCTCGGTGAAAGGTATGTTGATATGAAGTTTCTTGAACACCTCCAGAAACTTCTCAAATTGCTTGTCCAGCTTTTTCTTCTGCAGCCGTTTAGGAAAAGGCGGTGGAGAATAGATCTATTTCTCCCCTGTATTACCCTCAGGAGGAGTGTGCTCGACAGTAGTCTTCCTTGGTTCCACTTCAACTTCCTGCTGCTCTACTTCTTTCTCAGCCCCAGCTTCTTCAGTCAATGCTTGAGTTTGTTCGGAATTCGTAACCTTTCCAGACCTCAAAGTGATTGCCTTTACCTGCTCCTTAGCTTCCCTCTTTCCTGGCATTTTAGTGTTACTAGGTAGTGTACCAGGCTGATGATTTAACAAGGCATTGGCAATTGCCCAATTTGATTTTCCAAGGTCTTGATAGAAACAACTTGACTTTTACACATAGGCTTCAACTCCTCTAATTCAGATTTTTCATTGGCTTGTTGCAGTTGGAGTTGTTATCTTGGTGCATATTGCGGTTGCTGAAAACTAGGGGGTTGTACTGCTTAGTTGAATACTGCTGATAAGGCTGTTGAACCGTATTCTGAGCGTTAGTACAACTGAAATTAGGATGATTGCGGTTGTTGGGATGATAAGTGGCTGGCACAGGTTGCTGCGAACGCTGAAAGTTGCTCACAAACTGAGCTGATTCACTAGAAATTGCGCACTGATCAGTTTCATGGGCACCAGCACAAAGCTCACAGACACTAGTGATTTGATTTACTCCATAATTAGCCAAAGTGTCCACCTTCATCATCAAAGCCTTAAGTTGGGCAGCTATAGCAGTTGATGCATCCAACTCCAGAATTCCTGCTACCTTTCCCTGAGTCAGTCTCTGGGAAGGGTTCTTGTACTCATTAACAGCCATCAGTTCAATCAGTTCATAAGCTTCATCGTAGCTTTTAGTCCACAAGGCTCCTCCTGATGCTGCATCAAGTATGGGTCTAGAAGTAGCACCTAATCCATTGTAGAAACAGTTAATAATCATCCAATGAGGCATGCCATGGTGTGGGCACTTCCTTAGCATCTTCTTATATCGATTCCAAGCCTCACACAGAGATTCTCCAGTTTGCTGAGCAAACTGAGTAAGAGCATTCCTGATTGCAGCAGTCTTCGCCATAGGGAAGAATTTAGTGAGAAACTTTTGAGCAAGATCTTCCCAAGTGGTGATAGACCCTGCTGGTAGAGAATGTAACCAGCATTTAGCTTTATCCCTCAAAGAGAACGGGAAGAATCACAGTTTGATAGCATCTTCAGTCACATCATTGAACTTGAAAGTGTCACAGATCTCGATGAAATCCCTGATGTGCATGTTGGGGTCTTCAGTAGGAGAACCCCTAAACTAAACTGAGTTCTGTATCATCTGAATCGTGCTTGACTTGATCTCAAAAGTGTTAGCCCTGATGGCTGGCCTGATGATGCTTGACTGAATATCATTAATCTTAGGCTAGGAATAGTCCATCAAAGCCTTATGGTTTTCTTCTTGATCACCCAGCTCTACTAAAGCTGGTTCCTTGACTTTATCTTCTTCTTCTTCTACCTTCTTTTCTTCCTCAAAAACTTCCTTACGAACTACCACAACTTCTTCTTCAGCTTTATCCAGAGTTCTCTTACGAGTACGCGAACGCGTATGCATACACCCTCGCTACAGTACCTGAAATAAAACAAGGAAATAGATAAGTAATAATGTCCGAGTCAATGAAATTTAACAACCACTGATGAAAAGCTCATAAACTATAAATTAACACTGCAGTCCCCGGCAGCGGCGCCAAAAACTTTTTAGTCGGTAAACACGCGCTAATAATACACGCAAGTATACGAATTCACAAGTAGTATAGAATCTTTTCTACTTCATTCCCATAGAGACTGGCTTTGGTTAACTAATTAATTTACGCACTTAAGCAACAATGTATGGTTATTATTCAATGCTAAGATGATAACAAATTGGGGTTATTTATAACTAAGAATTAAACTAACAATTATAACTAAGAGAATAAGATTGGTTGAATATATATGACAAATATAGGATTCTAACTTCATTAAATACTTCATTGAATAGCCTTATTGTTCTCAACCTTAGCATGCAATAGTGATGATGCAAATCAGATAACACGAAACTGATAAAAGCCAACTTTCGTTGAACAAATTCCATACTACCAGACATCCACAAAGAGAAAGAAGCTGAGTAGAAGCCAATTATATTTTGACCCTATATGTCTATAGAATTTGACAACATAACGGTTAAAGCACAAGTTATCTATCTTGATTACATAGGGCAAGTAAGATGGTTAAAATTACCCACGAATCATGCATAACGAATACATGGACCTATGCTAGCATGGCAAGTTCTAAATCCTTAAATTCACTTTCGCTTTATTAAAAATTAACACACTATCTTATAAGTTCGCGATGCTCATAAGATGAATACGCACAACCAATACTAGGTTATGATACATTCACCATACACTAAGGCATCGAAACAAATTAACTAAAGAAATCCATAAATAAATCCGTTAGAACCCACGAAAATGATTAGCCCATAATCGGACTCATCATCAACGTGGGTTCCGATGAAAGCATGGTATAAAAAACGTAGTCTTTATAACGAATAAATAAAACCAAGTACAAAACAAGATTAAGGTTCACAAATAAGAAAACTAGCATCCAAGTTATAACTTAAAACAAAGATTCACAAGTAAAATTAAGATCTTCTTCATCTTCGTTGAATCGTGCTGATACGGTCTTCTTATGGATCTCCTTGATATGTATCTGACTTGATATCGTATTAAAAACGACCTAGAGTTGTTTATATAGCAGCCCTAATCAGAAGAAAAGTCTTCCAATGTGAATTAGAATAAAATCAAAATTCTGCACCCCGACCTGGCGCGGCCGCGCGCTTGATCAGCGCGGGCGCGCTGGCTTTCTGAACTTCGGGCGCGGCCGCGCGCTTGATCAGCGTGCTGGGCTTCTGCCAGAACTTGACTTCTTCATTTTTCTTGCAGATTTGAGCCGACTTTCCACGAGCTTTTATTCCAACACCACCTTGACACCAAATTAGCACCAAAACAATACTAATTCACCTGATTACCTAGATAATTCCTGAAATGCAAAAACACTCGAAAACACGTTAAAACACTTAACAACTTGAGTACAAACGCATCAATTCGAAGTTTATGGAGCGTAATAAAGTGTCATAAATGCCACTCAACAGCCATTTAAGAATTTCCTTCTTCACAACCTCTTTCATGGTAGGATTGAGTCTTCTCTGTTGTTCAACTGTTGGCTTAATTCCTTCCTCAAGCAGAATTTTATGCATGCAGTAAGGAGGGTTGATTCCCTTGATATCCGCTATAGTCCATCCAATTGCTGATTTAAACTCTCTCAGAATTCTCAAGAGCTTGTCTTCGTCACTACCTAAAAGTTCAGATGCAATTATAACAGGCAAAGTAGATGCATCGCCTAAAAAATCATACCTCAAGTGATCAGGCAGTGGTTTGAGCTCAAGTGTGGGAGCTTCCTCAATAGATGGTTTGAGACGCTCCTAAGAATTCTTCAGCTCTGCTAATCCAAGAGACTTGAATGGCAAATCCAATCTTCTTTTTCATGAAGAAGCATTCAAATACTGCAGCTGCTCTGCCCCCTCTTCATCCTCACTATCCTCTATTAAGGCTCTTTCTAAGGCATCAATCTTTAGCATTTGATCAAGCTCCGAAGTCACTACAGAGTCTACCAACTCTACTTTAAAGCACTCCTCTTCATCATTAGGGAATTTCATTGTATTGAAGACATTAAAGGTAACGTCCTGATCCTGAACCCTCATAGTAAGCCCACCCTTCTGCACATCGATCAGAGTTCGACCAGTAGCTAAGAATGGTCTCCCCATGATAATGTGAATCTTCTTATCTTCCTCAAAGTCCAGAATGATAAAATCAGCAAGAAAGATGAGTTTGTCCACCTTAACCAATACATCCTCCACTACACCTCGCGGATAAGTGATGGAACGGTCAGCCAGTTGCAAGGACATGTTTACCGGTTTTGGATCAGGCAGACCAAGTTTCTTGAAAACGGACAAGGGCATCAGATTGATACTAGCTCCCAAGTCACACAAACACTTGTCTAAAGATAGATTACCAATGGTACACGGTATCGTGAAGCTTCCTGGATCTTTAAGCTTAGGAGGAAATTTCTGTTGTAGCACAGAACTGCACTCTTCCGTTAAAGCAACGATTTCCAACTCCTCAAGTTTAAACTTCCGAGAAAGAATTGAAAGAGATGTGTCCTAAGTCCAATCATGTATGATGATTTAGGAATAAATTTTATGTAATTTGTTTGATTTCAATTATATTAATAAAAGACTTATTTTGTTTTATTACGGGCTTTATCTATTTAAGTGTTTAAATAAGATATACCATATTTTAGAGTAAAGCTTTTTATGGATTATGATGAGATCATAATAATGAGACCCAAAAGATGATAACTCTGAACTTATGTTAGTTCATTAATCTCTGGCCAGAGTGAATGAAATTAGAAAGGAATTTCTAGTTCACATTAATTAGAACTAAGCATAGTGAATGGGAAAGCATATGATTAAATTAGATAGGCTTGACACGAGTTCCATGCCTTGTATTTAATCGGGACATTGTAGGGTAGAAGGAATTTATTGCTAGGTGTAGGAATTTGTACATGAAGATAGTGAATGATCAATAAAGGATCTACCCCTTCCAGTGAAGAGAGAGAATGTTCTATGCTGATCCACTTATGCTAGTTCATTAATCTCTGGCCAGAGTGAATGAAATTAGAAAGGAATTTCTAGTTCACATTAATTAGAACTAAGCATAGTGAATGGGAAAGCATATGATTAAATTAGATAGGCTTGACACGAGTTCCATGCCTTGTATTTAATCGGGACATTGTAGGGTAGAAGGAATTTATTGTACGGTAACTATTCACTGAATAGGTTCTTGGTATTCTAAGCAGTGAATTCATATTATCCGGATAGTCGCGATATGCTGAGAAGTATCCCTCACGATGTAGAATAAATATGATTAATTTATTAATTAATCATATTTAATAAATTAGAGAATTTATATAAATAATGATAAAATAGTTTTATTATTATTTATTTTTACTACTGACTTAATATTGAACCTATGGGAATGATTTAATGGTGGAGGAATTATTTAATAATGGCTGGTAATTATTTATTTGTAAAATAAATAATTAATTAGCAAATTTAATAATTGATTAAATGAAATTTAATTAATTATAAATTAATTAAGAAAAGTTCTTAATATTATTAATTAAGAATTTAACTTTTAGAAATTAAATCAAGTGAAAGAATTATTTTCTAAAATGTTTAGAAAAAGGATTAATGATTAAAAGGTGTAGTTACTTGATTAATGAGAATAATCAATTAAAGGGTTAATAATAATAATATTTTATGGGAAAATTTTCAACTGAAATTTTTTGCCTATAAATATACTATTATAAACCCTATTTGCCTCAACTCCAAAAAAACCCTAATTTTAAGAAGAAAAGAAAAGGAGGCAACCCTAATTCTCTCAACCTTTTCCTCCCTCCATTACTTCGATCTCTTGGTGGATACCGGTGGAGTGCTTCACACTTGAGGAGCAGCTGCTAGAGATCTTCGTTCATCATTCTTGGATCGCTTTTAAAGGTTAGTAATCGATCCCTCAATATATTCACGATTTGTATGTGATTATATGGGTTTTATGCGATTTAATTGTTATCCACGCTTCCGTGTATGCATAAATCCCAAAAATGGTATCAGATCATAGGTTGTATGCATCTAAATTCATGATAAAAATTCCAGAATTTTTTTTATGTTGTACAATTTTTTTTATCGATTTATTCGTGTTTGGGGCTATAATCAATTTAATTATGAATTAAATATAAATAAATATTAAAAATATTTTTGATCCCAGAATATGATTCTACAACTGTTTTAGATCGATAGGATATTTTTTTCTGATTTTTTCGATATACATATTATTTATTTTTGATTTATAAAAGTGTTTTTAAATTAAAATTTAAAATCTGTATAATATAATAGTTGTGATGATTAATGTAACCATTATAATGTGATTGAACAAGAATCCGTGCTGAATGACATATGTCATAGCCTATTTGTTTATTCGAGGATTTAACTCAACTCAAATAAGAATGTAACAAGTAAATAGTGGATCTATCGTCAAAGAGATCTCACAAAGTAACATCTGTCAAATGATTCAGAAACAAGGTTCATCTAGAGACTTGAGAAATTACTTCACTGGAAGAAGTTCAAGAAATTGATCAAGCCTCAGTGATATAAATCAAGATTGTGGATTTAATCAAGTGACAGAGATCTTGTCAGGGTATCAAACAATTACAGGGATTTAATCTGAAGAAAATCAAGTTATCAAAGTCATGACATGAAGAAACGTCATGGAAGTTAGTCACTCATGAACCAGAAAGTACATCGAGTGTCAACATTGAAGTGGTGGAATTGATTCATAATTTTCAGAAGATTTTCAGAAGAATGGTTGCTGTTCAAGGGTATTATTAATTCTCTATTAATTAATTAATTCATATAATTTAATTAAGAAAATAAATTATATTTGCAAAGATTAATTTATTAATTAATTGAATTAATTGATTAATTAATTTTGAATTAATATTATGAATTTTCAGAATTGATTTTGAATTTATATTCAATATTAATTCAGCATGACAATCAATTGAACTGGTATGACAATCAATTGTCATACCGAAAGTCATGCAAGTTCAAATGGATTGTCATACCGAAAGTTCTACCAGCTATGGAATTGTCTTGCTAGTTCAACAGATTGTCATGCCGATTGTCTTGCTAGTTCAAGCAATTGTCATACCGATTATCTTGCTAGTTCAACAGATTGTCATGCCGATTGTCATGCCAGTTCAAGCAATTGTCATACCGATTGTCTTGCAAGTTCAAGTGGATTTTGTTGATTGAATTATAAAAGAAACGAAGCAGCAGACATTCAAGACATTGATTAAAAAAATTCAACAGACTTCAACCACTTCAAGAACAAAAAGAAAAGCAGCAGCAGCAAAATATTTCATCTCTCAACTGCATTCAAGATCATTAATTTCTAGTAACTAAAGTTAAATCCAAACCACTAGAAATCATTCTCTTGTTCTTGTGTAACTATCTAGCGGATCAAAATCTCTAGAACTTAATCTCAAATTGCTTCTAGCATTTGATCTTTTTATTGCAAAAATAGAAAAAGTTCATGTCGAATTTATTCTAGATTTGTGATAATTTATTTGAGATTAATCCCTTGTAATCGATACCGTTGTTGTAACACCTTTCAAGTTAAATAATAGTTTTATTTAACTTGAATTTGTTTCACCTTTTTATTCAGCATTAAATTCGATTAAACGGTATAGTTTGTATTCAACCCCCCCTTCTACAAACATATTGGGACCTAACAATTGGTATCAGAGCCTTCTGATAACGAGCAAATCAAGATCCTAGACTTTTGTGATTTTTCAACTCCTTGAATTTTTATTTCTTCAAAAATTCATAATGACTTCACGAAAAGTTGGAACCGTCCACTATTTGATAAAGAAAATTATATTATGTGGAAGAAGAAGATGTTCTTGTTTTTACAAGTTGCAAATCCCAAATATCTGGACGTGTTAAAAAAGGGTCCAAAAATTCCGATGGTTATTGAACCAGAGGTTATAAAAGATAATGTTGTAATTACCAAAATTAGAACCTATTCAAAAGAGCCTGAGGATTTTACTCCTACTGAAAAGGAAGAAGCCTCCTTGGATGCCAGCCTTCAATTAATTTTAGTTGATTCCCTTGATTCCTTGATGAACAGACATGTGATGAACTGTAAAAATTCCAAACACATCTGGGAAACTATTGAGGTGATTAATGAAGGCACAGAGGAAGTTAAGGAGAACAAGTTAGAGATCCTAACATCTGAGTATGAACATTTTAAATCCAATCCAGGAGAAGGAATTACTGAAGTGTTTGAGAGGTACAATGCATTGATCAACAACCTGAACATAAATGGAAAATATTATTCAATCAGGGAGGTCAACAAAAAGTTCCTTTTAACACTGCCAACTCATCTTGAACATAGAATCACTGCCATAAGAGAAGCGAGAGATCTGAGTGAGATTTCATTGGAAAGGCTCTATGGTGTGTTAAAAACATATGAGTTGGAGCAGATTCAGCAGAAGGAAGTCTACGGGAAAGGTAGAGTGGTCAACACATCTACTGCTCTAGTAGCTGAAGGTCAACAACAACAACAACAATCTCAACAGTCAGAGAGAATGGTACATTCTTCCAAGGCTGAGGAAAATTTGATAGTAGCAGAATATGATCCTCCTACTACAAATCAATCCGATGATGATTTTTACTCCTTGGAAGAGCTGGAGCAATTGGAAGATGAGTCAATGGCCCAGATTTTCAAGAGATTCTCCAATTTCAGATTCAAGAGAAATCCCAAGTTCAAGTACAAGTCCAACTACAACAGATTCCAGAAAGGTGGATCTTCATCCTCTAACACCAGCAGTGGTGGATACAAAACAGGGATGGTTGATCGGAGCACCATTCGATGCTTTAACTGCAATGAGTTGGGATACTTTGCCACAGAATGCATGAAGCCAAAGCAAGTAAGGAAGAACTCTTATGATTTAAATCAGAAGAGTAACTCTGAAAGGGCTTATCTTGCAAAGGGAAGAAGCTAGGATGATACTGATAGTGAAGATAAAGAATATGTAAATCTTGCTCTTATGGCTATTGATGGAAATACTTCATCGTCAAGAAAAGAGGTAAAATTTACTGATGCTGAATTAATTTATCATCTAGGAGGTTCCTTAGATTGTGCTCGTCGTGATAATGAAATGTTAATTCAACAGATCAAAGAACTTGAGAAAGAGGTCAATGAATTAAGACTTGTGCACATTAATCAAGACAAATTAAAAGAACAAGTATCTTTTCTAGAGAATAAAGTTAACTGTTATAGATAACTCGAAACTATTCTCAAAGACAAGATCACCGATCTTGAGACTAAGGTTAAAGCTTACTTTAATTCTTGTTCGAAGGCTAAAGAGTTCTACAATAAGCAAGCTATTAATCAAACATCTGGAATAGGTTTTGATTACAATGTTGCTATTGGAGAATTAGGCATAAACTCCCCTCCTCATGTCTGTGCTAAAGGCAGGGAAGTACCACATGTGCTTAAGGGTGTTGATAAACCCCTCTATAAAAAATCAATTGCTGAACCATTTGATGAGAACTCCTTTATTATTCAAGAAGAAATACGTGCTAAAGATCTCACTAATGAGAAGGTTGTTTCCAAGCCAAGTGTGTCGAAAGTTCCAGTCAAAGTTGTGAAAGCAACTGAGACTAACTCAGACACACATGATTTGGATAACAAAAATGCCATGTCTACCATGCATAATTTGCCTGTTGTTAATTCCTCT
This sequence comes from Apium graveolens, assembly GCF_009905375.1. NCBI lineage: Eukaryota > Viridiplantae > Streptophyta > Magnoliopsida > Apiales > Apiaceae > Apium > Apium graveolens. Next base: position 190,452,486 of record NC_133650.1, read on the forward strand.
CATAAAGTATGTGGTGTTCCTAATTGCATGTCTTGTGCTTTTAATTTGATGTATGCTTATTTTAATGGTAAGCATGTTTCTAGTGATAAGACTACTTCTCGTCAGCATGTGAATAATAGGAAGCATGATAGGTCTAAGACTGCTAGTCCTCCTAAGGCTAGAAAGGAAACATTTGTGCCTAAGCTTAAACAAAAATTTGTTAAGGCTATTTACAAGGTCAAATGTCCAGTCGTTGAAAAAGTTGAGAACATAAAAGTTAAGAATGTTATTTTGCCTGATAAAGGCTAATTCTACAAGTATGCCAGACCCAACCAAGTTTGGGTTCCGAAGAAGGTCTAATCCATTTGTATTGCAGGGCATTAAATAGGTGGAACTGGCAGTGTGGATTCTTGATAGCAGATCGTCAAGACATATGACCAGAGATAGAGCCCTGCTATCAAATATGGTTGAGAAAGCTGGCCTAGTGGTTACCTTTGGAGATAACAACAAAGATTTAACTGAGGGATATGGCTGTTTGCAAGCTGGAAATGTTATCATTGAAGATGTGTACAAGTGCACTCCTGGTTGGTGAGTCAAAAGAGGAAGTCAATATGAGTATTAAAGTTCTTGGATCAGATCGAGGAGGTGAATACTTAAGTGGGGAGTTCCTAAATCATCTCAAAGAAAATGGTATACTATCACAATGGACACCTCCGACAACTCTACAGTTGAACGGAGTTTCTGAGAGGAGGAACCAAACTTTGTTGGACATGGTTCGGTTCATGATGATCTATATAGATCTTCCAGTATGCCTTTGGGGTTATGCCTTAGAAACTTCAGCATATTTACTAAACAAGGTACCTTCTAAATCCGTTCCGAAAACTCCGTATGAGATATAGAAAAAAAGGATGTCAAGTCTTAAACACATTAAGATTTGGGGATGTCCAGCTTTTGTTAAGAAAGTTGAACATGAAAAGATGGAATCAAGATCCGTAAAATATAGGTTTGTGGGATATCCAAAAGAAACTTTAGGATATTACTTTTACACCGAACAAAGGGTGTTTATTTCCAGTGACGCGACCTTCTTGGAGAAACAGTTTATCCTTAAAGGGAACAGTAGGAGCAAGGTTGAACTTAATGAAGTTTAAGAAGCACAACCTACAACGATTCAAGAGGAAGTACCTATTCAGAAAGTACAACCTTCTGTAGAACAGCCTGTGCATAGGTCAAGTAGGGTGTCTCGTCAACCTGAGAGGTATTATGGCCTTGTCATTGAGAATGATAATGACTTGTCACTTATTGATGGAGAAGACTCTATGACCTATGATGAGGCTATGAGTTGTGAAGACTCAGAGAAATGGCAGAGTGCCATGAAATCCGAAATGGACTCCATGTACGCCAACCAGGTGTGGACTCTGGTTGAGGCGCCTGAAGGTGTTAAGCCTATCGGGTGCAAGTGGGTATATAAGAGAAAGATTGGAGTAGATGGACATGTGGAGACCTATAAGGCCAGGCTTATGGCAAAAGGATTCAAACAAAGACAAGGGATTGACTTTGATGAAACCTATTCACCGGTAGCCTTTCTTAAATCCTTTCAGATTTTGCTTGCGATTGTAGCTTACTATGACTATGAGATCTAGCAAATGGACATGAAAAAGGCCTTCCTCAATGGGAAACTTGAAGAGAATGTGTATATGACACAACCAGAAGGATTTGTTTCTAAAGGAAATGAACATCTAGTTTATGAGTTGGATCGATCCGTTTACGGATTGAGGCAAACTTCTCGCACATGGAACTCCCGTTTTGATGAGACAATCAAAGATTTTGATTTCATCAAAAATATGGATGAACCATGCATCTACAAGAAGCTTAGTGGGAGCGCGGTAACATTCGTAATATTGTATGTGGACGATATACTTCTCATTAGGAATGATATACTGATGCTTCAATCAGTCAAAGTGTGGCTATCTAAGAACTTCACGATGAAGGACTTGGGAGAAGCATCTAACATTCTTGGAATGAAGATCTATAGAGATAGATCAAAGAGAATGTTAGGCTTGACCCAAAGTACACACATAGAAAAAGTGCTAAAGAGATATAGCATGGAAAACTCCCAGAGAGGACTCATTCCCATGAGCCATGGAGTTTTTCTTTCCAAGAAAATGTCTCCAAAGACATCTGAGGAGAGAGATTGTATGAGTAGGATTCCTTACGCTTCTGCAATAAGATCTATCATGTACGCGATGTTATGTACTCGGACTGATGTTGCTCACTCACTTACTGTGACAAGCAGATTTTAGTTCGATCCGGGTGAAGAACACTAGAAAGTGGTGAAAAACATCCTGAAGTACTTGAGAAGGACTAAGGAAATTTTTCTTGTTTATGGTGGTTCTGAGTTGAAAATAGAGGGGTATACAGACTCTAGTTTTCAGTCAGAAATAGATGATAGTAAATCCATGTCAGGGTATGTGTTTACCCTAAATGGAGGGGCAGTTAGTTGGAAGAGTTCCAAACAGTCAAAGACGACTGACTCCATAGTGGAAGCAGAGTATATAGCTGCAAGTGAAGCTGCAAAAGAAGCTGTTTGGATGAAGAAATTTGTTTCCGAGTTGGGAGCTGAACCTAGCATAGAAGATCCAATAGTGTTGTATTGTGGCAATAATGCGAAAATAGCACAAGCTAAGGAACCAGGTTCTCATAAGAATTCCAAGCATGTCCTGTGGCGCTTTCATCTAATTAGGGAGATTGTTGAAAGAGGAGAAGTCAACGTCAAGAGAGTTGACACACATAACAATATAGCAGACCCTTTAACAAAGCCACTTTCTCAAAGTCACTTTGATCGTCATAAAGACAAGATGGGTATTAGATACCAGAGTGATTGGCTTTAGTACAAGTGGGAGATTGAAAGAGATGTGTCCTAAGTCCAATCATGTATGATGATTTAGGAATAACTTTGTTAGTACCTTAACAATATAACAAGAATTACAGAAGGGGGGTTGAATGGAATTCTTGAAACTTTTCTTGATTAAAATTGTTCTAACTCAAATATATATATAAGTGTGAATTGATTAGCACAATGCGGAATAGTTACTAAAATGAATCAAAACACAAGTAATTAAAAACAAGAGTCTTTAAAAACTTTCTGGTGGATTTGAATGATTCTACCAGAGATATATAATATATATCAAGAGAACTCTGTGTGCAAAAAACTCACAGCTGCTTACAAATATTGAACAACTAAGAATGCAGAAAAATGCTAAGAATTTTGCTTACAAATGTTTCTCTGCTAATATCTCAGATAATTCCTTAGTTGCTACTACTTGGTTTATATATATCACCAAGATTACAAAGTAATGAGACAGTATAATAAAAAAAAACTATCTAGTCTATTACAATGCTACTTCATTACTCTATTCCAGCATCTTTGAATATCTTCATAATAGCATGGAAGTTACAATGCTTGTTTTTTCTCGAAAACCCAGTTGAATAGGCTACCACATTCCATTTGCATCCACTCGACGCATGTGACTGTGCTGTCACTGTAAACAGATATTTGAATTCTTTATCCGCCGGGTTCATGATCATCCATCGAGTTCATTGTTATTTATCCGTCGGGTAGCAATCAGGCACTTGACTTCATTTCACTTATGCAGAATTACAAGACATCATTTATGTACAATTAATCAACCTATTCTGCATATCTAGTTAAAGTCAATCATGACTCAAATACTACTACAGATTCTAAATAATGTGTATGCAGAAATGTGCTACAGACTTATTGTTACATAAGCTACTCACTCGATGGATAATAGGTCATCATCCGTTGGGACTATATTGAGTCATCCGTCGGGACTATAATACTTATCCGTCGAGTGCTACAATTTCACGAAGTAAAATCTACCAAGGTGTTTTGTTCATGAAATCATCAAGTACACAACATATACACAACAATCTCCCCCAATTTATGTCTACTGGAATTGTAGCCATAAATTAGGAGATACTTGATGATAACAAAACAATCTAAAAATACAACATTTTTTGACAGTAGATAATACTGAAAAGTGCTTCAATTAACAAAATGTACAAAGTTTTGCTCACAGTCATTTTCAAGATGCTCCTCTAGCCTGAGCAGATTTATCTAGTTCCTTGAAGGTCTTGATCTCTTTCTAAACTTTCTGTTGTTTTCCTCAATCTAATTTTGGAGCTGTCTGTGGAATTCCAGTTCATCAGATTCTGAGAGATTTAGCTTTCCTTGCATTTCCAAAAGAGTCTCATTGCTGGAGATGCTCAATTGGTCTTCTAATCTGAAAAATCTTCTCACTCCTTTGTCATCCATGAACTCCATCAGCCAGTAGGGCCTTAGATGCACTCTTCTCCCTGTGTAAAGGATAATTAGAGTCTTTGGGAGTGCATCTTTAGCTCTAACACTTCTTAGCTCTTCAATCTTCTTCAGTACCAGTCTTCTTACAGTGACATTGAACCCAAAGTTCTTCTTGAAGGATGAATAAACTTTAATCAGTACAACTTGGATTTCTTGAAGGATCCTGTGAAGTGGCCACTGAATTTCCTTTCCTCCTTTGTACTTGAACACTAACCTTTCAGGTAGGTTTATGTATGCATCAATTCCTCTCACTTCATCTAGTTCATCCAGATAGAGATTTAGATCAGAAAATTCTTTGATGTCACACAAGTACATGTAATCTCCCCTATTGACTTTAGATTAAGCTTTGACTACTGATTTGGACTTGAGAGTTGACAACTTCATTTTCTTGACTGCTCTTGACTTTGTTCTTCTTGGCTTACTAAGGATTGGCAAATTGAAGTCAGGAATTGGTATATTCTCCCATTATATTGGCTCATCCTTAGGCACAATAGGTTCACCATGAATGTTCCTGTAAGGATCCACCAATTTGATATCTTCAAATACCACAGAGGGTTTTGATGCTTGAGTTGTAGTTGGGGTGGATTCCTTTGGAAACTGATTCTCCAATTCCTTATCAACAATGTCCAGTTTCCTTTTAGTTCTTTTAGCCAATTCCTTGATTCTTGGAGATTTCTTCTGTTGTTCAACTTGCTTCTTTGATTCAATGATTTCAGATGGCTGAACATAAATTTGTTGTGATGAATTTACAGCATGTAGCTTGGCCAAGATAGCAATTTGCTCTTTCTTTTGTTTAGCCTTTTTACAATCTAGAGCAGCTTGCTTCTTTTCCTGCTTCAATCTAGCCTTTTCTTCTCTCTTTGCTTGGGCAAATTGAGGATGTCCAGCCACCACACAAATTTCTTTCCCATTCCTAAAAATTTTAGCAATTCTCCTTTTTGAACCTGAATCAGCTGGATCTTTGTAGAAAGCAATTGACCTTGACAGAAGCTTCTTTTCATCAGGCTTAGGTGTCTCACACACAGTATCCAAGGGGTTCTTCAATGATGATTTTGAATAGTTTACCCTTGGTTTCAGAATTATTTCAGCCTTTGGAGATTTGATGCAGGATGGCTATCCCCTTTCCAGATAGTTCATGCTCATCTCATTCACAGAAATCCTCCTGACTTGAGAGTGATGGATGGCTGACTTTAATGGCTCATTGACTAGTTCAAACTTCTTTTGTATATCCTCATCAATTTTCTCCCAGTTGACTAAACTCAACTTCTCCTTATCAGCTGCTCTTATGTTGGCTGCTGCTGCATTGATCAGATCTATACTGTCTGTAACTGGTGGCTTTGAGATAATAATTGAAGGCACATTACTTTACTGATTTGAATCTGAAGCCTCTTCCCCTCACTTGGTCCTTTCTCCCCCTTTTTGTTATCATCAAGTTGAGTAGAGGAGGAGGTTTGAGCAGCCACCAGTTTTAAAGTAAATCTGTCTGTTGGGCTTGATGAAGATGAATGGCTGTTAAAGATGCTTCCATGGCTGACATTCTTGTGTCCAAGGCATCTATCTTGGTTGCAAGATCATAATTTTTCCTTAATTGCCTCTTGATGTCTAGCATTGTAGCTTCTGGAAGTTTATAATCCATCTTGTCTGAAATGGCCTTCTTCATCTCCTCAATATCACCCTTGATGGTGTTTACATCCCTAGCATATTGGAAGCTTTGGATTTGTTGAAGTTGCAGTGAGGCTAGGTGTGCCTGAAGGAGCTTCTTGGTGCTGGCATTATTAGTGGTTTGAAGAGTAGTATTGGTCTGATTTATTAGCTGGATCAGGGTTGTCTTGAAGTAGTGCTCATCACAGTGCTTTGAAAATGCCCATGATGGCATACTTGATCTTGAACTTGAACCTACTTCTCCCCCAATGTCCATTGCTTCATCTTCACTATCCCCACTCCCATCACCAAAGAAATCAGCTGAACCACCAGTCTCATAGTCCACATCACCCGCTGTAGAAGGCAAAGCTGTGATGGCATCCTTGGCTCTTAGCATAGACTGAGTGGTATGCACCAGATTGAGCATCCTTTCAGCATTGTCATTGCCATATTCAGCTAGAAGTTGATAAGCTGGAACAGGGTGAGTAAATGCCTCAGCATCAAGGGAGGTGGAATCTATAACAACTTTTGGTTGATGAGATAGTCCCGCCCTGTCTGCATCCTGGACATTCATTAACTCACTAGCATTGACATCCATCCTTATAGCTCCAATACCTGCATTTCTCTCGTTTTCTCTCTTTTGTTGCATCAGGGTCTCACCCTGGCTCCCCACCCTCACACCCTCACCTTCACCATCTAAGGTGGGACTCCTCTCACTTTATTTTGCCAATCCTGAAGAAATGGATTGCATAGTTTCACTCATTTCCTCTCCTTTTTCCTGGGAGCAACCCAGACTCTCACTCCAAAAACTCTTCTCTCTCAATCCTAATAGTGACTGTACAACCACTAAATCTTCTGCACTTGAAATAAATGAAGTTTGAGGCTGTGCACAGATACTCGATGGATGAGTGATATCCATCAGGTGAGTGATTTTACTATCAGACGGATGACTGCTGTTAAGCTTATCCGTCGGGATACAATCACTACTTGACGAATGAGCAATATCCATCGAGAGAGTAGAAATGAATGAGCTTGGAAAAGAAACTATTGTGGACTCTGTGCAGATTGATGATATTTTGGGCACAGATGATTCAACAGTTCCTGAAAGAATTGGCAAGTGAGCCCACAAATCATCTAAAAGATGATGCTCACTTGCACTAGATTTTGGCTTCCCCAACAAAGTTAAAGAAGGGGAATCAGGGATTGATGTGTTTATCATATCCACATCTAGTGAGTTTATGGGTGATTTAGGTGTTTGAGGTGCTTCAATGACTAGAGATTTTGTCTGTGACTCCACATTTAATGGAGCCACATCAAACTGAATTTGTGAAGGTGCAGAGACTGTGTCTTTTGCACCAGTTTGCACAGTATGTGTACCCTGTACATCCCCAAGGGTTTTAGATTTCTTCTTTCTGACATAAGTTTGGGGTGAGCTTGTGTCCCTAACCTTCTTGGCCTGTGCTCTTGGTTGAGAGCTTTGTTCAATAACTACTTCCTTTTGGGAGGATGTAGTTAGAAATGAGCTTTTATCCTTTTTAAGCACTGCAGTTTATTGGAAAACTGCAGTGTGGCTAGGCTGGGATCCACTCAACTCTCCATCCTTATCCTTAGGGTTTCTTTTATGTTCACCCCTTCCCTCACCTGTCTTACCCACCTGCACACTCCCCTCTTTGGTTTTGGTGGATTTTGCAACTGGAATCTTTTGAGAGATACCAGAGGGGGCTTTCTTTGATTTGGATTTTGAAATATTTACATGTTTGGTAGCTTGGGTAGGCAACTGTTTGGTCATTGGCACAGTTGCCATAACTACACTGGAACTCAAAGAAATTAGTGAGGTTGGAATAGTGGTAGGGATAGATGAACTTACCTCACTTACCTGAGGTGCTTCCATTACAGGGAAATAGAACAATGTCACATCCTTGTGATGATTGGCCCTGTTCAAGTCTGCAATGAGCCTTCTCTCTTGAACCCAACAATCTAATTTGTTGTTTGGGTTCTCAAGCACAATCTCTTCATAGAGGTGGTTAGCTAACATCATAAAGAATCTAGCATAATACACATTTTTATCTATTTTATTTAACTCTCCTAATTTAAAACCCAACTAAAAAAAACAAGGTCACTGAAATTATAGAATTTATCTGTAAGTAGCATGTAGAGCATGTTAAGCATGGATATATTGACTGAATCAAAATTACTGATTTTACCTGAAAGGACCTTTGTTACTACATCACACATAAAACTCCATTCTTTCCTAAGGCCCAACCTCCTAATGTCACTTAACTTAGAAGTAGACAGAGCATAGTTCATGGAATTAAGCATATTGATTATATCAGTGTCGGTGTGTGGTGAGGTCACAGTGTTATCAGGAATCTTGAAACATGCTTTTATAACATCACTATTGATATATAATTCTTTACCTTTAATGGTGAGTGTGATTGTCTTATCTGTAGAGTTGTATGTAGCAGTGGTCCACATCTCTTCAACAACTTCACAAAAGATTGTGGGTGATTCCAGCATGGCATAGCTGAGCTTGCAATTCTTCACAAAGTCCATCATCTCGTGATAGTCACCAGATTGCTGAATACCCTTGTTCACTAGTGCAATGAAATTGTTCTTCTCATAAATGAACCCAGTTTGAGACATAATCTTTACAACATGTGCCATTTTTAGAGAATAAGAGCTTGAAGAGGAAGAGGGTATGTGCTTTGAGAGAGAATGAAATTTGAGCAGTTGATTTGAGAATGATAAAAGAAAAGCAATTGAAATGAAATAAGCTTTTATACTATCTCAAAAAAATAACTGTTAAAAATAATAAAGTAAAATAAAGTAACCAATAGAAATTGCCTAAAATAGCCGTTTAAAAATAAACTGTAAAAATTCCACCCATTATCCGTCGTGTTATGCTTACAAACTGTAAGTATACTCGATGGATAATGTTCAGGAAATTAACGACTAAGATTAAGACAATTCGATGGATGAGGATAAACTATTATCCGTCGAGCCATTAAATATTCCAAAAAAATAATTGATTTTTATTAGCAAATTGTATACCGACGGATGATCAAACTCGATGGATAAAGATCATCCGTCGAGATATAAATTTTGACTTAGCCAAAATTTCATCCAAGACTGAAAAATCAATTACATTTCTGGCTGCATTCCAACTTGCAAATTATCAAATAAAGATTTAGGAATAATTAAGCATACCTAACTCACTTACCAACCTAGAGAAGGTGGATTCATCCAGTGGCTTGGTAAAGATATCTGCAAGCTGCTTCTCACTTGGAACAAAATGTAATTCTACAGTACCATTCATTACATGTTCCCTTATGAAGTGGTACTTAATATCTATGTGCTTTATCCTTGAATGTTGTACTGGATTTTCAGTGATGGCAATTGCACTTGTGTTATCACAGAAAATAGGAATCCACTCAACTTGCAAACCATAGTCTAACAATTGATTTTTCTTCCATAATATTTGTGCACAGCAACTACCAGCAGCAATATATTCAGCTTCAGCTGTAGAAGTAGAAACTGAATTTTGCTTTTTACTGAACCAGGACACAAGCTTGTTTCCTAGAAATTGACAGGTTCCTTTGTACTTTTTCTATCAATTCTACAACCTGCATAATCTGCATCTAAATAACCAGTTAGATCAAAACCAGAATTTCTAGGGTACTAAATGCCAAGTTTTGGTGTTCCCTTGAGATATCTGAAAATTCTCTTAATAGCTATTAAGTGAGATTCTCTGGGATCAGCCTGAAATCTAGCACATAAACATGTAGCAAATATTATATCTGGCCTATTAGCTGTTAAGTACAGAAGTGAGCCAACCATGCCCCTATAACTTGAAATATCCACAGACTTTTCAGTAGTGTTTAATTTAAGCTTAGTTGCAGTAGCCATGAGAGTTTTTGCAGATATGCAATCCACTAGATCAACCTTCTTTAAAAGATCAAAAATGTATTTAGTTTGACTAATGAATATTCCATCACTAACTTGCTTAACATGTAAACCAAGAAAGTAAGTCAGTTCTCCCATCATACTCATTTCATACTTACTTTGCATCAATTTGGCGAACTTTTTGCAAAGTCTCTCATCTGTAGAGTCAAAAATAATATCATCTACATAAATTTAAACAAGTATACTAGAGCCATTAACATTTCTGAAAAATAAAGTTTTATCTACAGTACCTCTTGTGAAGTGATTTTCTAAAAGTAACTTTGATAAAGTTGAAGGAATTTACGGATGAGCGGAAGCGTGATATAACAATTATTCCGTAAAAACCATATATTGCACATATAGAAAAACGTATAAATCAGAAAAATGGAGGAATCGTAACCATACCTTGAAAATCGAAGCTTTATAATATGGTTGCTAGCAGTTGCTCCTCAGTGTGTGAAGCACTCTACCGGTATCCACCAAGAATGATCCTCTTCGATGAAGCTTTTTATAAAACCAAGCTTTTATAAAAATGGAGTTTTGGGAGAGAGAGAGAGGGGGGAAGAAGATGGAGGCTAGCTTCTTCTTAGGTTTTTCATAAAAACAAGTGTATGTTTAGAATGAGCCATCTCATTATATTTATAGGGCTCTCCTAGGGTTTTATAATATATCATTATATATATAAATATTAGCCCCACATTTTATCTTTATAAAATGCTTTAATAATAATTAAAACTATTTTAATCATTATTTATTTATCTAAACTATTTAGAAAATAATTCTCTCTCTCATTATTTCATCAAAGAAAATATTCTTTTATGGTGTGACCCTGTAGGTTCAATATTATGTCGGTAGTAGAAATAAATAATAATAATAAACTTTTATTAATTATTTACATGAATACTAAAATTCACTAAATATAATTAACTGATTAATTATATTTATTCTACATCGTGAGTGATGCTTCTCAACTTATCGCGACTATCCGGATAATATGAATTCACTGCTTAGAATACCAAGAACCTGTCAGTGACTAGTTACCGTACAATGAATTTCTTCTACCCTTACAATATCCCGATTAAATACAAGGCATGGATCTCGTGTCAGGCCTATCAAATTTAATCATATGATTTCTTATTCATAATGCAAAGTTCATATTAATGCAAAGTAGAAACTCATTTCTAAATTCATACACTCTGGCCAGAGATTCCAGAACTCGCATACTAAGAATAATATAGGATATTCTCTTCCTATACTGGAAGGGGTAGATCCTCTATTGATGTTAACTATCTCTATACACAAATCCCTATGCCCAGAATAGACCTAATGGATGTCCTTGAGACTAAGGACTAAACCAAAGCACAATTCATTATATACAAGATAACTTTAACGATCTCAAGTCTAAGGACACTTGTACAACTATCACTCAGTGAATAACTATTGACACGTGAGTAATCTCCATTAGTTGTTCAACTTATCGAGTCATGTTTAGTGAACTTATTCCCTAATAAGCACCTACATACTAGCTATAGTGTCACCACACAAATGCCTATGAGAACATACATCCTCCTGAAGGGAGCAAGCATAGTATGCACCAATCTTTGCGGATCCACTAACATCTGATTAGTTATCCTATGATCAGGAACTGTTTGAGTCTAGAGTTATCATCTTCTAGATCCCACTATTATAATCTCATTATAATTCTAAAAGCTTTACTCTAAACTATGGAGCATCTTATTTAAAACACTTTAAATAGATAAAGCCCATAATAAAACCTAAACAAGTCTTTTATTAATTTCAATAAAATCAAATAGGAATACAATAAAGTTCTTCCTAACTCATCATACATGATTGGATTTAGGACAAACACTTTCAATCTCCCACTTGAACTAAAGCCAATCACCCTGGTATCTAATACCCATCTTCTCTTTATGACGATCAAAGTGAATCTGAGATAATGACTTTGTGAGTGGGTCTGCTACGTTGTTATGTGTGTCAACTCTCTCAATCTTGACATCTCCTCTTTCAATGATTTCCCTAATCAAATGAAAGCGTCGCAAAACATGTTTGGAATTTTTATGAGACCTAGGTTCCTTGGCTTGTGTTATTGTTGCGTTGTTATCACAATACAACACAATAGGTTCCTCAATGCTAGGAACAACTCCCAACTCAGAAACAAATTTCCTCATCCAAACGGCTTCTTTTACAGCCTCACTTGCAGCTATATATTCTGCTTCCGCTGTGGAGTCAGCCGTTGTAGACTGTTTGGAACTCTTCCAACCAATCGCACCACCATTCAGAGTAAACACGTACCCTGACATGGATTTGCTATCATTACTTTCTGATTGAAAACTAGAGTCAGTATAACCCTCTATTTTTAACTCAGATCCACCACCAAAAATAAGAAAAATATCCTTAGTCCTTCGCAAGTACTTAAGGATGTTCTTCACTGCTTTCCAGTGGTCTTCACCTGGTTTGGACTGATATCTGCTCGTCACACTAATTGAATAAGCAACATCAGGCCTAGTACATAACATCGCGTACATGATAGATCCTATTGCAGAAGCATAAGGAATCTTACTCATACGCTCTCTTTTCTCAGGTGTATTAGGAGACATCTTTTCGGAAAGGGACACTCCATGGCTCATCGGTATGAGACCTCTTTTGGAGTTTTCCATGCTAAACCTTTTAAGCACTTTCTGGATGTATGTACCCTGGGTAAGATCTATCATTCTTCTAGATCTATCTCTATAGATCTTCATACCGAGAATGTAGGATGCTTCTCCCAAGTCCTTCATAGTGAAGTTCTTCGATAGCCACACTTTGACTAATTGCAGCATCGGTATATCATTTCCTATAAGAAGTATGTCATCCATATACAATACAAGAAATTTTACCGCGCTCCCATTAACCTTCTTGTAGATACATGGTTCATCTATGTTTTTGATAAAACCAAACTCTTTGATTATCTCATCAAAACGGATGTTCCATCTACGAGAAGCTTGCTTTAAACCGTATATGGTTCGTAGCAGCTTACACACTAGGTGTTCATTTCCCTTGGAAAGAAAACCCTCTGGCTGTGTCATATACACTTCATCTTCAAGTTTCCCATTGAGAAAGGCCGTTTTCACGTCCATTTGCCAGATCTCATAGTCGTAGTAAGCAGCAATCACAAGCAAAATCCGAATTAATTTTAACAGGGCTACAGGCGAAAAAGTTTTATCAAAGTCAATCCCTTGCCTTTGTCTGAATCCTTTTGCCACGAGCCTGCTCTTATAGGTCTCCACCTGGCCATCTGCTCCAATCTTTCTTTTGTATACCCATTTGCACTCAATAGGCTTCACACCCTCAGGTGCTTCAACCAAAGTCCATACTTGGTTGGTATACATAGATTCCATTTCAGATTTTATGGCACTTTGCCATTTCTCTGAGTCAACACTACTCATAGCCTCATTATAGGTCATAGGGTTGTCATCATCAATGATTGACAACTCATTGTCATTCTCAATGTCAAGGCCATAATACCTCTCAGGTTGGCGAGACACTCTCCCTAACCTACGACTGGGCTGTTCCATAGAAGGTTGTTCAGTCTGAACAGGTGTTTCTTTTAAGGATAAACTGCTTTTCCAAGAAGGTAGCATGTCTGTAGACAAACACCCTATGATCGGTGTAAAAGTAATACCCTAATGTCTCTTTAGGATATCCCACAAAACTACATTTTACGAATCGAGATTCCAGCTTATCAGGGTCAACTTTCTTGACATAAGCTGGACATCCCCAAATCTTAACGTGTTTAAGACTTGGTTTCCTTTCTTTTCATATCTCATATGGAGTTTGAGGAACAGATTTGGAAGACACCTTATTCAGTAAATATGCCGAGGTTTCCAATACATAACCCCACTGTGATATCTCATATTTTTTCAGAATTATTATTATTATTATTATTTGAATATGTTTAGGTGATTTTCTGATTAGGAAGGAATAAAATTATGGATATTTTATTCTTGTTTGATTAGTTGGTTTTATTAAATGGTAATGTGCTAATTGTTAAGTGTTATATCGATCCTTGTTAATTTCTAAAAATAATTACATAAATGTATTATTTCAAAAGTTTATTTGAAAACCGATCATTTTATTGATATCGGTAAATTGAGTTCGTTTAGTAATATTAGGGATTGGATGGATATTATGTCTGCTATGTGTTGTATTTAATATTAATTGTGTGGGACTCAATTGTGATTGAGGATTATTTGTATTATTAATTACTGAGTCGTATCATTTTGTTTTTATCTTTAAAAGTGATTTTATTTAAAATTTAATTTTATAAATATTTAAATTATCTTTAAAATTATTTTTATGACTTTATAATTACAATAATTATTTTTGAGATTTTATAAAATTTAGAAATCAATATTTCATCAATTATTTAGCCATGTATGATTTTCTGATTTCATTTATTTGTAAAATCCGTACTTAATTCCAAAATTCTTCAAAAATTACGAAACTCATATTTATTTAAGTTTGGAATATTCTGAGAATTATAAAATTATTTTGGGAATTTTTGGGATTAATTTTACACGCGCGTTGAATCGTTTAATTGTTAAAAGCGGGCATACTTTGCATTTCAAAAATTGTTTTAAAATTATAAAATTTGTGTTTTTATAAACTTCGGGATATTTGTAACATTTTAAGACTATTTTCGTGATTTTCTGAATTTGTTTCAAGTGCAGCTCGGTTCGTTAATTATAAAATGCTGGTATAGCGCAAGTCAAAAATACTTTAAAAATTATGAAAATTTTATTTTTATTACTATTAATTATTCCAAGAATTTTAGAATTATTTTGGTAATTTTTCGGATTATATTTACCCGCACCTGTGTTAGTTAAATCGCAAAATGCGGGTATGATGTTAAACTCAAATATATTTTAAAAATTATGAAAATTTTATTTTACTAGTTTTCTAATTATTCTGAGAATTTTATAATTTATTTGGTAATTTTTCTGGTTTTATTTACCGGCGCGTTTATTCCATAAGTTGAGAAATGGGGGGCAAAATAAAATTTTCAGGTATAAATAAGGATACGTGTGTTTCTGTGCTCTGTTAAAAAAAAACGTGTAAAGCCCCCAGCCCCCACCCCTTCCACGTGCCCCCCTCCCCCTTCCTTATCTCGCGTTAACAAAACAACCCCCCATTTCCTTTTACCAAAAGAGTTCATCCCCCTTCTGTCTCTCTGTCTCTCTCCCGGTTTATATTTATTTAATTTTCAAAAATTCATATCTTCTCAACCGTCTGTTCAAATTTCAATTGTTATATATATAAACGATCAGAGCTTCGATACCTATGCATAGATATATATATATATATATATATATATATATATTGTAAGGTTTTGAGAAGAAAATTTGCGGAGCATATTTTTTCGTTTTAATTTATTTTCGGGGCGTAGAAAAAGAGTTTGGAGGCGGTGATTACTTCACATGGCATTTCAGCGTGTGTACGTCTATGGCTATTAATTTAGGATTTTTATGAAGATATTTTCCGGACATCAGATATTCTCCTCGGGGTGACCAAAATTTATTTTGGGTAAGGATTCCGAGATTCTGCTTTTATATTTTGGGTATATCATAGCATGTTACTGTTTATATATTTATTTCGTAATTTTAGAATTGGTTGTAGAAGTCATTTTGACCGTTTTATTCAATTCTGGAGTATTTATACGCGTTAATATGAATTATTGTGTTGATTGTTGTTGGTTGTGTCGATATGATATCGACCGGCAGTCCGAGAAATAGAGGAGGTGGTGTCCGATTTCCAAGAAAATATTATCTTTAGTTCTGAAGATTATTATTTTTATTATTATTCGAAATTAATTTCAAATTATTTAGTTAATGAATTTTAATTGATTATTTAATTAGAGTTAATTATTTCTTATGATTTAAAAATTCTGAAAAATAATTTCGAGTTTTAAAATATTATAAAAGCTCGATAAATATTATTAAATGATTTATTCTTATTTTATTCATATTAAATAAACTGTTCATCCTTTTATTACGAAATGAACGTGTATAGACTCAGAAAAATATTTTGCTTTCTTTAAAAATACTTTCTAGACCTAAATTCTTTTGTTTCGGGGACTCGATTGTTTTTCCAGATCATTCTGAGTCGCTTATTGATCAATAAATCATATTTTGACCCGTTTTAATTTCTTAGAGTACTGAGTCAAGTCTTTTAGCGAATCGAGTCATGTGTGGTATGAATTATTTGATATGTGGCTTATGTATTTATATGTTATGTGAATTGCGTGCGTACATGAGTCAAGAGTCTTGTGTTTGACTGTTACCTTTATATGTGGGTTATCGTATGGGTAGACGATAGGGTTTTAACGCGCAGTTCGTCGAGCAATTATCGTTTAGACGATTAAAGTTATATCTTTTAATTATAGATGCGGATCATTCGAGTTGATCGGAACCAGACATTGAAAAGAGTAAGATGGAATGGTATTGGGTATCTGGCTTCTAGCAATCGCAGAAGCAGCATATCAGTAAAATGTTTAAAAGCAAGACGGAGATGTTTTGAGACAGAATGTCAGAATAGATGCGTCTTTGCGAATGTGACTAACTACTAAATCTCAAAGGCAAGTATCCCTATCATCACTTATTGTTCAAGTGATATTTATTTTGAATCTTATCATGCAAGTATTCTTTTCCCTATTCTCAGTTCAGAATAGATAAATATTTTACATATCGCTGAAGTAAATGATTTTGTTTATGCAAGTACTCTTCTGCTATTCTATGTTCAGAATAGCTAAGTGATTTTACTTATCAAATTAATGGATTTATAAATGTTTTGGATTTTGAGGAAAATGAGTTGGTTTTGCGAGTATTCCTGCCCAAGTAAATGGGGGAATAAAAGTTTATAAGGGTGTCGAGTATTATGACCCCTTTGAATAAAATGTTTTTAAGATTGGATGGTTGCGTAAGAGGCCGTGGCGGAGGTCCAGCGTGAGCTATGTGTTATACAAGATATAACACCTTGTTAGGCCAATATGTGCCTTGGGTATCCCTTTGTTTAGTTGGATATGCTTCGGCATACCGGTGTTGCTCCGCGGCTGATCACCAGCGGTAACACACCGTCGTTCGAGGATTCCAATCTAAATTATGATATATTTTTTTGATAATCATAGAATATATGATTTATCAACTGTTTCTGTTTTGGATTAATGATGAAATGCAGTTTTGATTCAGTTTCTGATTTGTGCTGATACTTACTTTGTTGTTAAATATCAAAGGTGGTATTAGTATAGATGATTGATGTTGACTTCAGTATGGAATGTTGTGAGCATCAAAGTTCATATTGATATCTAATTTGATATGATAACAAAATGAGTATTAATATGAAAAGTTCGGTTTTGAATAAAGGTTGTGATTCAGTCCATAATCATTGTTTCATATTATTGTTGTTTATGATATTTCCGTAAACACTGTTTTACGAGTTTTATTCTCGTCAAGATTCAAAGTATTGCTGAAGCATTTCACTCAAAAATATCAAAATGGTTTTGAACATTAAGGAACCAATTCTGGGGTTCCTCAACTAAAATTTTATGATTCAGCAATTATGATTTTAAATATTCTGCTCTAATGTAGATGTCGGTTTTATATCAAAAGACCCTATATATGTCATAATGATCTTGTTGAGCATTTTTTTCGCTCATACTTGCCTGTTTTGAAATTTAACCTCCAGTGAGGATTAACTTGCGCTGTTTAGCTGCGTAATTCGAGGAAGCAAAAATGAAGTTTTGGAAGGTGGTTGGTCCAGGGTTTGCGAACTAGTATAAATTTTATTGTATAAAGTTATTTATATTATATTATATTATAGTTGTATATTGTATTTGGGCCTAATATACTTCATTTCGAAGTTATACTAGCGGGTTAGTAGTGAATTGGAAATTATTTAAAAGAGTTTTAAAAAAAATGAAAAATTTATTTGTGGAATTTGGTTATCTTGTTTCTAGAACTGTAACCCTAAAAGATCTTGGATTAGTTTGGGGTCATAGATGCTAAATATTTTCCGCTGGCATTTGCATTTTGATTAAACGGGTTATTTTGGATTGAGGTTTCATAGTAACGACCAAATCCTCTGACCCCGAATTTGGGGCATTACAGGTTGGTATCACAGCTGAGGTTATAGTAAACTAGAAACGAGAGTGTGTAGGAGTGTGTATAGCTATGTGAGTACGTTTGAGCTCATATCGAGTTCCTGTTGGACTATTGGATATAGTACCAACAAATAAGTTAAGATAGGTGCATTTATTTGAGATGATTATGCTGAGCTGGATAGAACTCTGGGAAGCTGTAAACTTCTATGGTGGAATCTTTCGAGGCTACTATGATTTAACGACAATGAAGATTATCGATATCCTCAGAACATGAAGAAGTGTCCAGAATCTGATAGCGAGTCAACAGAAGAGTTCAAATAGAAGATAAGTATTAAGATCTTGGCAATACCTTCTCTTTCTATAACTTCTTTTGACCTCTCTCAAATGAGGTATCTGTTAAAGGATATATTCTCTAACACTCCTTTAATCATTTTGTGCTAGAATCTTATTTTCTGGATTTCATTTTCTCCAGAAATATCAGCTTTGAAATCTTTTCAGTTTTATTCATTTGATTTTGAATTCCTTTTATATTCTTTTATTCTGACTGAGATGAACAACCCTAACTATGGGGGACACAAGGTATACCTGTCTGTGTGATAGGAGTTGGATGGGACGCCATCATTTGTGTGTATTGTGAATACATGAAGGTTAACAACCTTTAGTAGTGTCCTAGCACTACAAGAAAAAATTGAATAGACATCACACATTAGACATCGGTTGCGGATGCCACTAATGTTAAAAGAGGTAATAACATCACCCCGTGTTTTTCTGATGTCTTTGTTATTTGAAGACATCCATTATTTAACAACCGGTGTCTAAAGTTCTCTAAAATAAATCAGCGCGGGCCACTTCAATTTGTTTCCCCCCTTAGTGAAATTTTACAAAACTTTCCCTCGTTTGATTGCCAATTATTCCCCCTGTCCAGAGAAACTAAAAACAAAAAAAAAATCTCTCACAAATCTCTCTCTCATCTCTCAACCCCCCCACTGAATCTCTCTCTCTCTCTCTCACTCGTCTCTCACCACTACAACCTTCGCTACTCTAATGGCCACCGCCACCAGCTCTGCTGTTTTAGTAACCACCATCTCCACCTGGTCCGATGGGTTCACCATCACAATCACCTTCACCGGTCTGCTAACAATCTCTTGGTGTCTCCTTTATATGAATACTATTATGGTCTTCTCTGCTTTAACAGTTAAGTTTTTTAAAATCAAAACCCTAATTTCTTAAATTGAGGATTTTTAAAATCGAAACCCTAATTTTTTAAATTGGGGTTTTTAATTTTAATACTCTTTGTTGGTTATAAGGAATATGGTTTGGGTAATAATTAGCATGTTATTTTCGTTTACTTGGATTTATCTTTCATTTATTAATTTTTTAATTTTGTTTTTCTATATGATACAACTATTATTTGAGGTAATCTTTGGTTTATATTTAAGGTACTTTGATTGTTTGTAATTTTTTGTAGTTGTCTTGTATTTTTTGCAGTTGTCTTGTGTTGACCCATATTTCTCTTTGGTTCCTGAAAAAATGGAGACGTGTTTCCACTTGCATTAGCCCTGGACACTCGTAACAATGATACCGAGTATCATACTGAGTTGGACACCGAGTCTGAGCCTGAGGAGGAACACAAGAAACAACTAGTACCTTGCCAACTCTATATTTGTAATCTTCCATCTACTTTTGATATTTCTAACCTTCTTCATCTTTTTGATACTTTCTGAACCATTCAATCTGTTAAGGAGAACTGCAGAGAATATGTAAGTGTATCTATCAAAATATTATAACTAAAACTGCATATTATAAAGTAGGAAGCAGGCTATTTATAGAGGGGCTACAAAACTTAGTGGCTATTTTGCCACGATAGTTGTAACAGTAAATAATGTCACTGGTGACCCAATATGTATGATATCATGCATCTAAACATCTTGCAGAATCCTGAATTTAAGCTGCACTTTGCTTAGAGATCATATCACTGAACTCCAATCATTTCCCTGTTAACCGAGAATCAAGGATTTTATATGCATTCTTGTTTGTTTTAACTCTGCTTATGATTTTTCTTATAACATTCCTTTTGATCTTAGTGTAGCTAAGCTAATTATCTATTTTCTGTTATGGTTTCCATTTTAATTGGTGAGAAGTAGTCCTCCTGTTTCCTAGCTAGTTTTGCACTTAATCCAGATTGTGTTCTTGTTAATACATGTCATTCGGTGACATTTCTCTTTATTTCTCTTAGGAAGTGTCATTTGTGCTGCCTCCATTACTTAGTTTGCTGTTAGAATGTGCCAAAAAGATAGATCAGTCAGTGTTGTCAATTTCTTTGGGGGCATTGGTCCATCTCATAGAAGTTGGAGGACACCAATTCAGTGAAACTGACTGGGATACATTGTTGAAGAGCATAAGGTGCATGCAGTTCATTCTTCGGATGATGCTTTCACCAATAATATTACTAATATAAATTAATCAATATGTATAATTTTTATTAACTTGGCACATATTGTTGACATTTATTAGGGATGCATCATACAGGACACAACCTATAGAGTTGCTGAATACGCTAGGTTTTGAAAACCCTGAAAAGACAACAGTCCTGCCACGGGACTCGGAGGTACAAATGGGAGATACCACAAAGGTTTCAAATATTGACCAATTGCCGAATCAAGAGTCAACTGATAGCAGTGCAGTTGACAGTGCAAGGAATACTTATTCTTCTTCCACTTCAGACCAAGATATGGATATATGAACATATACTGATGCTGAAGGTTACATCTTCTGTATCATTAGTGCTGCAGTATATGCTGCTTCCAACATTTATTAAATTGGAAAATAGCATTTAAAACATTTTCTATGGAAGTATTAAGGTAAATATCTTGAATAAATATACTCTATAAATTCTCTCTACAGGTCTTCCATTACCCTCAAGAAGATCTCATAAACATGCTGACGATAAAAAACTTCAACAGAGTCAAACATTTAGTCAGAGGATTATGGGAAATATGAAGGAAAACCGCTTAGTTAGAACTTTTACTTTCAATTCTAATATGACTGTGCCAGATGTACCATCTTCTCCGTCTAAGGTAACATAATCCATACACATCCTATTTACGGAAATCAATTTTCTCCTGAAATCAACGCTCTCTTGTTAGATTTCCACATTTCAAGTGAGTGTTTTTCTTTCTTTATTGACAAGAAGTGAGTATGTTTCTTGGATTCCAACTGCAAGTCATGGGTACTTTGGTTATTTTTATTTTCAAAAAGGGGTTAATAGGACCTTCACTCTTATCTCACTCAAACACAAGCATGATAATATTTTGGAGTAAAAACATGTAATTATATTTAGTTAAAGTTATTAAAATTTTATATCAAATAAATTTTTAGAATTCAAACATTAATTTGTTATAAAAATTTGTCTGGATTGTCTTTATAATGAAAAATGCACCACAGGAATGTCATAGTGCAATTAGAATCTGAATTCGTTTGGAAGAAGCTCCAACACTAGTTACCCTGCCAACTGATTTCCTAGTCATTTTAATGTTCTTAATTTTATGTGTGCTTAACTTTAATGTTCTAAAGACATTTAATATTCTAAATGTCTTTATTTGGTGGCCACTAATATGTACTTAACTTTCGTATTGTAACCTTAAGAGTACTTGTGCTCTAATTTGAGCAGTATTATGACTACTGAGTTTCCGTCTTGCTATAATTTGCTGGTTTGATGGGATTAATGCTGATCATATAAGTGGAGAACTGTGATTGGCCTTGAGTAGGACAAAGCAGTAAGGGTCTTCACAATTCTGTAAATTTAGGTTGTAGGTGTCTGATGATGATCTTATCCTATTATTAGTTTGTTGTTCCCTTATATCTGGTAGGTCTTTCTTTATTTATGAGGTCAATATGAAAGTTTTGTTGAGCCAATCTCAAATGTTTCTTGTTTGCTGCATGAGCAACCACCATAGCTTTTGTTGGTCCTTAACTAAGTTCATTTCAGTGGAGTCATCAATATGCTTATGTTCATCCGATGGTCTATATCAGTACTTGAGCAATCAGGAAGTAGTTTCCAGAAGGGGAGCCTGCTCAGCACCTTATAGAAGAACTTCTTATGCGTGCAGCCAAAAAAGCTGGTAAGTTCACAATATCTTCATTTTTTACGCCCGAGTTTGTTTTCTTGTGAGCTTCATCTGCATTTGCTTGTGGATTTGTTTGTATGTCGGAGGCTAGTTTGTTGTACTTGATTTTTATATATATATTAATAATCACAAAAAATTGTTTGTTGCAGTATTGTAAGTAATATATTTTCACCCTGCAGTTCTGATATGGTATTATTTGTACAGTGCCCTAATATATACCTCTACGATGCACTTCACTTTGGCTTTTTCCATAATTATTATTTCCCAGTACAATATGAAACTCACCGCTTCGGATATGTTAATACAATAGGTTTTGCCGTAGCTGTAGCCTTTAGTAATGTCATACATTTCCTCAAAATTGCTCATAATATGATCATTTTTTAACATGTGAAGTGTAAACACATGCTTGCAGCCACTTGATCTAAGGAACTTATTCCCCTTAATGGTACCACAACTTTTTACTCTCTGGAGTTCCATGGCATCTCTGGAGTTTGCTGCATCTTATAATTCATATACTAATCTCAGATCACGAATGCACCACATTTCTGCTGAGAGGTATAAACTATAAAGAACTTCCGCACACTGATATTTGTTTTCTCTGTCCCTGCTTTGATTTTGGGTATACTCCATAAAAACCTTGAACATCGTACTTCACTATTTTATAGGCCACCTTTAAATCTTTTTCGCCAAAAATTAGCTGGAACATGCATCTATTTAGACGTGTTGCAGAAGTCAACTGGTGGACAAAACTCTAAAACACAGCGGGAACTTGGATCCAGTATTCCTGAGAATGTAGATCCTTCACCAAAATATATAGATGATGAATTGATGGGCATAGCAGAAAATAAACTAGTATCTTTTCAATGTAAGATGCAGTTTATTTTGATGATGATAAAGGACCAGACTATATATTTAAGCATGTATTTAAATCTATTATTTCTTTAGTTTACTTGAGTGCAAGTTCCGTATATTTGATATATCTTAGTTACAAAAGCAATTGTACATCACTTTTAAAGAACAAAAACTGATGTCAAAAAAGTTAATGTACATGCTTTTAGATAAAAAACTGATGTCAAAGACTGTCATGTTCAAGTATAAATTGAAAATAGGCATCACTTTGTTTGGGATAAAACTGATATTTATGTGACAATATAGACATCACTTTTAAAGAAGAAAAACTGATGTCAAAAAAGTTAATGTACATCGCTTTTAGATGAATAACTGATGTCAAAGACTGACATGTTCAAGTCTAAATTAAACATGGACAACACTTTGTTTAGGATAAAACTGATGTCTATGTGCCGATACAGACATCACCTTCCACTAAAGAAATCGATGTTTAATATCTGATGTGGAAAAAAACATAGCTCATAATATGTTTAATCTGTTGTAATAGGTGTAATTTATTTATTAAATTATTTATTTCTAACATTTTTTGTAAAAAAACAATGCATGGACATCAGTTTTTTTGCCAGAAACGATGTCTAAGCAAGTAAAGACATCGGGTTATGGCCGATATCTAGAATAGACATCACCGACATCAACATCGGCTGCCAAACAACATAGACATCGGCCAAAAACCGATGTCTATGGACTTTTTTTTTGTAGTGTAGTTTGGGCACGCAATACCAAGTTCATTTGATCATATTGATCTCTCAGTTATTCTTTTATTTCAACAATACTTTTTCTCAAATTCAAATTTGGTTCCGTTATGGTATTAAATTCTTTTCTTTTTGAAATTCCATGATTTTATCATCCCAAACATTCGAAGGTATGCCAATCAAGTTAAGTTGGGTTATCCTGGTCAAGTCAAAGCAGAGTTATGTGATGGGATTGCCAAGAGCAACAGTGGACTGCGATGCGATTATAATACCAGTAGCGTCTAACGAAGTCAATCATTTTCTCTATTTCTCTTTCTATCTTTCTTTCTGTTTCTTTTCTTTATTTTCTCTCTATCCTTCTTTCTCTCGATTAGTGAAAGTGATCATATTGGAGAGTTGGTCAAATTAGTAGTGCGGAGTGAAGCTCCTATAGTAAATCGTGTCGGGCAAGGAATACAAGAATTTTATGGATATTTCGGAAAAGTGATGTTGTTGGAAGTGGAAAGTTGATAAGAAGACCCATAGTGTTCTCTTCCGCTGATTCCGAGGACGGAATCCTTATAAGGGGGTAGATTGTGATATCTCATATTTTTCAGAATTATTATCATTATTATTGTTTGAATATGTTTAGGTGATTTTCTGATTAGGAAGGAATAAAATTATGGATATTTTATTCTTGTTTGACGAGTTGGTGTTATTAAATGGTAATGTGCTAATTATTAAGTGTTATATCGATCCTTGTTAATTTCTAAAAATATTTACTTAAATTTATTATTTTCAAAAGTTTATTTGAAAACCGATCATTTTATTGATATCGGTAAATTGAGTTCGTTTAGTAATATTAGGGATTGGATGGATATTATGTCTGCTATGTGTTGTATATAATATTAATTGTGTGGGACTCAATTGTGATTGATGATTATTTGTATTATTAATTACTGAGTCCTATCGTTTTATTTTTGTCTTTAAAAGTGATTTTATTGAAAATTTAATTTCATAAATATTTAAATTATCTTTAAAATTATTTTTATGACTTTATAATTACAATAATTATTTTTGAGATTTTATAAAATTTAGAAATCAATATTTCATCAATTATTTAGCCCTGTATGATTTTCTGATTTCATTTATTTGTAAAATCCGTATTTAATTCCAAAATTCTTCAAAAATTACAAAACTCATATTTATTTAAGTTTGGAATATTCTAAGAATTTTAAAATTATTTTAGGAATTTTTAGGATTAATTTTACCGGCACGTTGAATCGTTTAATTGTTAAAAGCGGGTATAAATTTCATTTCAAAAATTGTTTTAAAATTACAAAATTTATGTTTTTAAAAACTTCGGGATATTTGTAACATTTTAAGACTATTTTCGTGATTTTCTGAATTTATTTCAAGTGCAACTCGGTTCGTTAATTGTAAAATGCGGGTATAGCGCGCAAGTCAAAAATACTTTAAAAATTATGAAAATTTTATTTTTATTACATTTAATTATTCCAAGAATTCTAGAATTATTTTGGTAATTTTTCGGATTATATTTACCCGCACATGTGTTCTTTAAATCGCAAAATGCGGGTATGATGTTAAACTCAAAAATATTTTAAAAATTATGAAATTTTTATTTTACTAGTTTTCTAATTATTCTGAGAATTTTAGAATTTGTTTGGTAATTTTTTTGGTTTTATTTACCGGCGCTTTTATTCGATAAGTTGAGAAATGCGGGGCAAAACAAAATTTTCAGGTATAAATAAGGATACGTGTGTTGCTGTGCTCTGTTAAAAAAAACGTGTAAAGCCCCCACCCCTGCCACGTGCCCCCCTCCCCCCTTCCTTATCCCGCGTTAACAAAACAACCTCCCATTTCCTTTTACCAAAAGAGTTCCTCCCCCTTCTGTCTCTCGGTCTCTCTCCCGGTTTATATTTATTAAATTTTTAAAAATTCATATCTTCTCAACCGTCCGTTCAAATTTCAACTGTTATATATATAAACGATCAGCGCTTCGAAACCTACGCATAGATATATATATATATTGCAAGATTTTAAGAAGAAAATTTGCGGATCATATTTTTCCATTTTAATTTATTTTCGGGGCGTAGAAAAAGAGTTTGGAGGCGGTGATTACTTCACATGGCATTTTAGCGCGTGTACGTCTATGGCTATTAATTTCGGATTTTTATGAAGATATTTTCCGGACATCAGATATTCTCCTCGGGGTGACCAGAATTTATTTTGGGTAAGGATTCCGAGATTCTGCTTTTATATTTTGGGTATATTATAGCATGTTAGTGTTTATATATTTATTTTGGAATTTTGGAATTGGTTGTAGAAGTCATTTTGACCGTGTTATTCATTTCTGGAGTGTTTATACGCGTAAATATGAATTATTGTGTTGATTGTTGTTGGTTGTGTCGATATGATATCGACTGGTAGTCCGAGAAATAGCGGAGGTGCTGTCTGATTTCCAAGAAAATATTATCTTTAGTTCTGAAGATTATTATTTTTATTATTATTCGAAAATAAATTCAAATTATTTAGTTAATGAATTTTAATTGATTATTTAATTAGGGTTAATTATTTCTTATGATTTAAGAATTCCTAAAAATAGTTTCGAGCTTTAAAATATTATTAAAGCTCGATAAATATTATTAAATGATTTATTCTTATTTTATTCGTATTAAATAAACTGTTCATCCTTTTATTACGAAACGAACGCGTATAGACTTAGAAAAATATTTTTCTTTCTTGAAAAATACTTTCTAGACCTAAATTCTTTTGTTTCGAGGACTCGATTGTTTTTGCAGATCATTCTGAGTCGTTTATTGATCAATAAATCATATTTTGACCCGTTTTAAGTTCTTAAAGTACCGAGTCAAGTCTTTTAGCGAATCGAGTCATGTGTGGTATGAATTATTTGATACGTGGCTTATGTATTTATATGTTATATGAATTACGTGCGTACATGAGTCAAGAGTCTTGTTTTTGATTGTTACCTTTATATGTGGGCTATCGTATGGGTAGACGATAGGGTTTTAACGCACAGTTCGTCGAGCAATTATCGTTTAGATGATTAAAGTTATATCTTTTAATTATAGATGCGGATCATTCGAGTTGATCGGAACCAGACATTGAAAAGAGTAAGATGGAATGGTATTGGGTATCTGGCTTCTAGCAATCGCAGAAGCAGCATATCAGTAAAATGTTGAAAAGCAAGACGGAGATGTTTTGAGACAGAATGTCAGAGTAAATGTGTCTTTGCGAATGTGACTAACTACTAAATCTCAAAGGTAAGTATCCCTATCATCACTTATTGTTCAAGTGATATTTATTTTGAATCTTATCATGCAAGTATTGTTTTCCCTATTCTCAGTTCAAAATAGATAAATGTTTTACATATCGCTGAAGTAAATGATTTTGTTTATACAGGTACTCTTCTGCTATTCTATGTTCAGAATAGCTAAGTGATTTTACTTATCAAATTAATGGATTTATAAATGTTTTGGATTTTGAGGAAAATGAGTTGGTTTTGTGAGTATTCCTGCCAAAGTAAATAAGGGAATAAAAGTTTATAAGGGTGTCGAGTATTATGACCCCTTTCAATAAAATGTTTTTAAGATTGGATGGTTGCGTAAGAGGCCGTTGTGGCGGTCCAGCGTGAGCTATGTGTTATACAGGATATAACACCTTGCTAGACCAATATGTGCCTTGGGTACCCCTTTGTTTAGTTGGATATGCTTCGGCATACCGGTGTTCCTCCGCGGCTGATCACTGGCGGCAACACACCGTCGTTCGAGGATTCCAATCTAAATTATGATTTTTTTTGATAATCATAGAATAAATGATTTATCAATTGTTTCTGTTTTGGATTAATGGTGAAATGCAGTTTTGATCCAGTTTCTGATTTGTGCTGATACTTACTTTGTTGTTAAATATCAAAGGTGGTATTAGTATAGATGATTGATGTTGACTTCAGTATGGGATGTTGTGAGCATCAAAGTTGGTATTGATATCTAATTTGATATGATTACAAAATGAGTATTAATATCAAAAGTTCGGTTTTGAATAAAGGTTGTGATTCAGTCCATAATCATTGTTTCATATTATTGTCATTTATGATATTTCCGTAAACACTGTTTTACGAGTTTTATTCTCGTCAAGATTCAAGGTATTGCTGAAGCATTTCGCTCCAAAATATCAAAATGGTTTTGAATACAATTAAGGAACCAATTCTGGGGTTCCTCAACTAAAATTTTATGATTCAGCAATTATGATTTTAAATGTTCTGCTCTAATGCAGATGTCGGTTTTATATCAAAAGACCCTATATATGTCATAATCATCTTGCTGAGCATTTTTTTCGCTCATACTTGCATGTTTTCAAATTTAACCTCCAGTGAGGATTAACTTGCGTTGTATAGCTGCGTAATTCGAGGAAGCAAAGAAGAAGCTTTTGGAAGGTGGTTGGTCCAGGGTTTGCGAACTAGTGTAAGTTTTATTGTATAAAGTTGTTTATATTATATTATATTATAGTTGTATATTGTATTTGGGCCTAATATACTTCTTTTCGAAGTTATACTAGCGAGTTAGTAGTGAATTGGAAATTATTTAAAATAGTTTTAAAAGAAAGTGAAAAATTTATTTGTGGAATTTGGATATCTTGTTTCTAGAACTGTAACCTTAAAAGATCTTGGATTAGTTTGGGGTCATAGATGCTAAATATTTTCCGCTGGCATTTGTATTTTGATTAAACAGGTTATTTTGGATTGAAGTTTCATAGTAACGACCAAATCCTCTGACCCCGGATTTGGGGGCGTTACACCCACAGGAATACTGGAAGATCCCCATAGCTCATCATGGACCGAACCATGTCTAACAAAGTTCGATTTCTCCTTTCAGATACCCCATTCAACTGTGGAGTATATGGAGGAGTCCACTTGGAGACTATACCATTTTCTTTGAGATAATCTAGAAACTCTCCATTCAAGTATTCACCACCTCGATCTGATCGAACTTTTCAAAGGCTTCAGACTTGTGTTTCATCAAATACACATATCTGAATCTAGATCGATCATCTATGAAAGTAATGAAGTATGAAAATCCACCCATGGCTTGCGTAGACAATGGTCCACATACATCTGTGTGTACCAATCCTAGTAAATCTGCAGCCCTCTCTCCATGTCCACTAAATGAAGATTTGGTCATTTTGCCCAATAGACAAGACTCGCATGTAGGATATGATTCAAAATCAAAGGGGTCAAGTAACCCTTCCTTATGCAATGTCCGCAGTCTATTTTCACTAATATGACCAAGTCTGCAGTGCCACAAAAAGGTGAGATTTTCATCATCCCTTTTTCTTTTATTAGTATGTTCAATTTGTAGTAAATTATGCTCTACGTCACATACATACATAGCATTATTTAAAATACCACTTCCATAAAGAACGTTATCTCTAAGAATTGAACATTTATTATTCTGAATAACAAACGAAAAAATCCAGCCAAGTCTAACATGGGAATAGAAATAATATTCCTCACAACCGAGGGAACAAAATAACAATTATTTAAAATAATAGTCTTGCCCGTAGGCATATGTAAATGAAATGATCCAACAGCTTCAGCAGCAACTCTTGCTCCATTTCTCATCCGTAGAATCACCTCCTCTTCCTCAAGAGTCCTAATTCTCCTTAGTCCCTGCAACAAATTGCAAATATGAGAACCACAGGCGGTATCTAATACCCAAGTAGAAATTTGATTTAATGACATATTCACTTCAATCATGAACATACCTGAAATAGAAGCGGTAGTCTCACTACCCTTCTTCTTCTTCAATTCTGCAAGGTAAACCTTGCAGTTCCTTTTCCAGTGCCCCACCTTGTTACAGTGGAAGCAAACAACTTTGCTCTTGGGGTCTTCAGCTTTTGGTGGAACCGACTTTTTCTCACCTACTTTCTTCTTCTTGGAAGGGTTCTTCTTCCTTTTCTTAGGATTGGAACCTTTACTAATTAGAAGAACAGAGCTCTTCTTAGAGGGAAAATTCGATTCCGCAGTCTTCAACATGTTGCGGAGTTCAGCCAGGCTGACATCCAACTTATTCATGTGAAAGTTCACAACAAACTGCGAAAATGAACCCGGAAGTGATTGCAAGACCAAGTCTTGGCTCAGCTCCCCATCCATGGCAAAACCAAGTTGTCCAAGACGTTCAATCAAATTGATTATCTTAAGTACATGGTCATTCACAGATGATCCCTCAGATATCCTACAACCGAACAGCTCCTTCGATATCTCATATCGAGCTGTCCTCCCTGCCACATCATACAACTCTTATAGATGCATAAGGATAGTGTGAGCATCCATATGCTCATGCTGCTTCTGTAGCTCAATGTTCATGGAAGCTAGCATGATACATTGAGCAACATTTGCATCATCTATCCACTTACGATACACAACATGTTCATCATTATGTGCATCGTTAGCAGGTTCAGTAGGCTTAGGTGAGTCAAGCACATATTCCAGCTTCTCAACCCTGAGAACAATTCTCAAGTTTTGAAGCTAGTCAGAAAAATTAGGACCAGTCAACTTGTGAGCATCTAGTATACTCCGGAGTGATAGTATAGAAGACATAACGTATATAGTAAATCTATAAATGGTGAACACATAACAACACTTAGCAAATATTCAATTTCATTTCAAAACACTATATAAATCGGGTCTTTATTCATAAGTGGCTCCCACTAGTTTATCTAATTTATACAACCCCCTTAAGTGAAAAATTAAGCATTCATAATGGTAGTGGGAATAGGGATCCTACATTCCATCACACAACCTCGGCTATAGCACGAAACGTCATGTGATGTTTAATAGGCAGACAACTCTTTTCAATTACATCTTATGTTATTCCCTAATAAAACTTTAGCCTCTTGAATAATTGAGTCACGGCTGTAGCACGACAGACTCAAAAATTCTAAGTCAAGTCTAACCCAACATTTCGTACAATTGAATCAGTCTCCAACGGCCCACGGCTGCAGCACGTAACGACCTTTAGATTCTAATTCAATGTACACATCGCTATGTAATAGACAAGTATTTCTTATTTCGAAATCAAAGCCCTCGGCTGTAGCACGAAACGACAATGATTTAAAAATAAGAACTACTTTCTACCATGTTGGAAGTCTATGACCGACACAAGCTCGTTGTGTCATTGGCCAATTACTACTTGATATTATTTAATTTTAGAGGGATTATATTATGTTAAAATCATAATCATATTATAAAGTGATTCTTCCTTTTAAATTAAATATTTCAAATCAATAATCGATAATCAGATGATTCCCAGATCGGGGGGAACATTGTCAAGAGGCGTCACTTAATACCCCTTTCTTAGATATCGAAATCTATTTTTGACAGAATCATCCTTTATCTCAATATTGAAAATTCATATTTAATTACATGTTTCATAAACACAAGAATCTCATGATTGTATTCATAATATTATTGTTAAGGCAAGAAATGATTCCTATTCTAGATTTTCTAGAGCACGCCTTATTTTGATTTAAGTTCACCTAAATCTATCATCGCATGGTAAACATAGGCATATATCTCATATATAAAAGTAAATAAACAAGTAAGCATGCAAGTAATATCATGTCACACATTGATATAATGATGTATGGATTTATTATAGCATTTAAAGCAATTAAAATAATTAAAACAAGCTTTAAAACACTTTCGGGAATATAAACAGTTCAAAACTATTATATAAAAATATTCGAAACTGTTGTTGCCTTTATTACCCAAAACAAAAAACTGACGAATTCATTTATTGTAGTATTAATAATAACTATTATTATTATTATCATTATTGGCCCATTTTGTAACTGTTATTGCATTTATGTCCCAAAACAAAAACTAACGAATTCATTTATTGTAGTATTAATTATAACTATTATTATCAGCATTACAATTACAAGGTCAGCCAATGGATGGAAGCAAATATTAAATTCATATTTATTCACATGCATAATTATTTTATGAATTTTAATTAAAACAATTTAAAAAAAAATTATAACAAATAATCTACATATCACAAAATTATGAATAACAATACCTAGATGATCTACAACACTTGTAGAACCTAGATCAGTGGCCAAAATCCAATGCAAAAATTATTTCGAATTAATTCATAATTAAATCTAAATAAACTTGCAAAAAGCATAACAAATCCATAAATGCATAAAAAAAATCTGAATTTTTTTATATGAATCTCTATATGCAGAACCTAGCTCTGATGTCAATGAAGGAATTTACGGATGAGCGGAAGCGTGATATAACAATTATTCGGTAAAAACCATATATCGCACATTTAGAAAAACGTATAAATCAGAAAAATGGAGGAATCGTAACCATACCTTGAAAATCGAAGCTTTATAATATAGTTGCTAGCAGTTGCTCCTCAGTGTGTGAAGCACTCTACCGGTATCCACCAAGAATGATCCTCTTCGATGAAGCTTTTCATAAAACCAAGCTTTTATAAAAATAGAGTTTTGGGAGAGAGAGAGGGGAAGAAGATGGAGGCTAGCTTCTTCTTAGGTTTTTCACAAAAACAAGTGTATGTTTAGAATGAGCCATCTTATTCTATTTATAGGGCTCTCCTAGGGTTTTATAATATATCATTATATATATATTAGCCCTACATTTTATCTTTATAAAATACTTTAATAATAATTACAACTATTTTAATCATTATTTCTTTTTTTAAACTATTTAGAAAATAATTCTCTCTCTCATTATTTCATCAAAGAAAATATTCTTTTATGGTGTGACCCTGTAGGTTCAATATTATCCCGGTAGTAGAAATAAATAATAATAAACTTTTATTAATTATTTACATGAATACTAAAATTCACTAAATATAATTAACTGATTAATTATATTTATTCTACATCGTGAGTGATGCTTCTCAACATATCGCGACTATCCGGATAATATGAATTCACTGCTTAGAATACCAAGAACCTGTCAGTGACTAGTTACCGTACAATGAATTTCTTCTGCCCTTACAATATCCCGATTAAATACAAGGCATGGATCTCGTGTCAGGCCTATCAAATTTAATCATATGATTTCTTATTCATAATACAAAGTTCATATTAATGCATATTAGAAACTCCTTTCTAATTTCATACACTCTGGCCAGAGATTCCAGAACTCGCATACTAAGAATAATATAGGATATTCTCTTCCTATACTGGAAGGGGTAGATCCTCTATTGACGTTAACTATCTCTATACACAAATTCATATGCCCAGAATAGACCTAATGGATGTCCTTGAGACTAAGGACTAAACCAAAGCACAATTCATTATATACAAGATAACTTTAACGATCTCAAGTCTAAGGACACTTGAACAACTATCACTCAGTGAATAACTATTGATACATGAGTAATCTCCATTAGTTGTTCAACTTATCGAGTCATGTTTAGTGAACTTATTCCCTAATAAGCACCTACATACTAGCTATAGTGTCACCACACAAATGCCTATGAGAACAGACATCCTCCTGAAGGGAGCAAGTATAGTATGTACCAATCTTTGCGGATCCACTAACATCCGATTAGTTATCCTATGATCAGGAACTGTTTGAGTCTAGAGTTATCATCTTCTGGATCTCACTATTATAATCTCATTATAATTCTAGAAGCTTTACTCTAAACTATGGAGCATCTTATTTAAAACACTTTAAATAGATAAAGCCCATAATAAAACCTAAACAAGTCTTTTATTAATTTCAATGAAATCAAATAGGAATACAAGAAAGTTCTTCCTAACTCATCATACATGATTGGATTTAGGAAAAACACTTTTAAAAGTGTCATACCAGGCTCTAGGTGTTTGCTTCAGTCCATAAAGTGCTTTCAAAAGATAATAGACATGTTCTGGAAAATTTGGATCTTCAAAACCAGGAGGTTGACTGACATAGACTTGCTCTTCCAAATCTCCATTCAGAAAGGCACTTTTGACATCCATTTGATAGACCTTGAAATTGGCATGAGCTGCATAGGCTAAGAAGATTCTGATGGCTTCATGTCTTGTAATAGGAGCAAATGTTTCATCAAAATCTATTCCTTCTTGTTGACAATAGCCCTTAGCAACCAATCTAGCTTTATTCCTGACTACTATGCCATTCTCATCCATCTTATTTCTGAATACCCACTTGGTGTCTATTGGATTCTTTCCTTTAGGCTTGGGCACCAGCTTCCATACATTATTCCTTTCAAATTGGTTTAGCTCCTCCTGCATAGCTAAAATCCAATCAGGATCCAACAAAGCTTCTTCTACCTTCTTTGGTTCTTCCTTGGAAAGAAATCTGCTATATAGACATTCTTCTTGAGTTGCTCTCCTTGTTTGAACTCTAGA
Source organism: Apium graveolens (assembly GCF_009905375.1). Classification (NCBI taxonomy): domain Eukaryota; kingdom Viridiplantae; phylum Streptophyta; class Magnoliopsida; order Apiales; family Apiaceae; genus Apium; species Apium graveolens. Next base: position 190,486,722 of record NC_133650.1, read on the forward strand.
AGATACATCACCAATTATGAGCTCAAAGGGGTGATCTTTTGTCCATTTTCTTTGTTGAGGTAGATTAGCTCTAGATGAAGAGGCCTCATTGTTGACTTGATGTGTGATTGAGTTTTTATTGTTAGAAACTCCCCCTGAGTTTGTGGATCTTTGATTTGAGAAAGGGGAACTTTTTATAGGTGATCTATCTTGATTTCAAGCTTCTCTTGATAACCCGACGGATGGTGAATTTTGAGTACCGACGGATGAAGCTGGTTGTCTCTCGACGGATAACACAGATTGCCTCCCGACGGATGAAGCATTATGCAACTCGACATATGTTGAGTTTTGTGCTTCATTGGTAGTAGATTTTTCTGCATTATCCTTTGATACTGTTTCTTGATCACTTTCATCATCACTGTCATCACTGACCATCTCCACATTATCGAATTTGAGGCTCTCATGGTAATCTCCATCTTGAAGTCCTACAATCTTTTTATCATCAAACACAACATGTATTGATTCCACAACAATGTTGCTTCTTAGATTGTAGACTCTGTATGCTTTACCAACAGCATATCCAACAAAAATTCCTTCATCTGCTTTAGCATCAAACTTCCCATTTTGATCAGTTTGATTTCTCAGAATAGAGCATTTGCAGCCAAAGACATGAAGAAAATTTAGAGTTGGCTTCTTGTTCTTGAACAATTGATAGGGAGTCATGCATCTTGCTTGATTAACCAGAAAAGAAAGAAGTGCTAGCTGGTGAAATATTCTGAGTGTAGCATGCAGTATTTACAGCTTCAGCCCAGAAATATGTTGGCAGTTTAGATTCTTCAAGCATTGTCCTTGCAGCTTCAATAAGTGATTTGTTCTTCCTTTCCACTACTCCATTCTGTTGTGGAGTTCTTGCTGTTGAAAACTCATGCAGAATCCCATTTTCCTCACAAAATGCTCTCATGACAGAATTCTTAAACTCAGTTCCATTGTCACTCCTAATTCTTCTAATCTTGAAATCAGGGTGATTATTGACTTGCCTTATGTGATTGATGATGATTTCACTAGCCTCATCTTTAGACTTTAGGAAATATGTCCAAGAGAACTTTTAGAAATCATCTACAATTGCTAGGAAAAATCTTTTCCTTGAGATAGACAACACATTGACTGGTCCAAACAAATCCATGTGTAGCAGTTGCAAAGGTTCTTCAATTGTTAAATCAAGTTTCTTCCTGAATGATGCTTTAATCTGCTTCCCTTTTTGGCAGGCATCACACAATCCATCCTTAGAAAACTCCACTAGAGGAATGCCTCTAACCAGTTCCTTCTTTACTAGCTCATTCATGGTCTTGAAGTTTAAATGGGATAGCTTCTTGTGCCATAGCTAACTTTCATCCTGACTTGCTTTACTGAGAAGACAAGTAACAGATCTGCATTAGATGAGTTGAAATCAGCTAGGTACACATTTCCTTTTCTCACACCAGTGAGAACCAATTTGTTGCTTCTTTTATTAGTCACAACACAGGCTTCTGAGTTGAAGGTTACTGAGTTGTCTTTATCACAAAGCTGGCTGATACTCAACAAATTGTGTTTGAGACCATCCACTAAGGCAACCTCCTCAATGATGACATTGTCCTTTGAAATCAAGCCATATCCCACAGTATAACCCTTGTTGTCATCTCCAAAAGTAATACTTGGGCCAGCTCTCTCCTTAAACTCTGTGAGCAGGGTAGAATCACCAGTCATGTGTCTTGAACAACCACTATCTAAGTACCAAAGATTCTTTCTGTTTCCCTACACACATCAAAATCAAATCAAGTTGATTTTGGTACCCAAGTTTCCTTGGGTCCTGCCTTGTTAGCTTTCTTTTTCTGTTTCTTAGGCTTTATCTCATTTGACTTGGGGATATCAGATTCATCCTTGGTCATTTGAGTTGGGCCTTTGAAACCATTCATTGTAATAGAATTATCATGCATATTATAATCAACAGGGAATGACATGCTGTAAGTAAACATGTTATTCCAGTAAGGCATCCTAAATGGCATTTGTGGCACACTAAATGCAGCATAATAAGGATTAGGTGCAAATGGCATGTTAGCAAACTGTGCATTCATATTCTGTGTAGACATCGCATTCATAGGCATGGGAGGCATGGCATTCATGTTAGGAAAGTGAGGTGGCACAGACATGGAATTAGGCATGGAAGATTTGCAATTAACAGACAAATGATTTACACTACCACACTTGACACAGATTTTTCTAGGAGCATATTTATCAGGTGTGTAGTTATTGTGTTTGTTAATCCCTACTTTACCATTTCTATTATTTTTCTTTTTAGCCTCTGTTTTTACCTCAATCTTTTCAAGTCTGTCACTTAACTGTTTGACATTCATGTGACCAACTTTAGCCTTTTTCCCTTTCTTAACTTGACTTGATTCTCCTGAAACAAAGTTCTTGGAAATAGATCCATACTTCTGATTCAGCTTAACAAGTTTGGCTTTACTGATAGGCTTGCTCACAGCCGACGGATGAGGATTTTCATCATTCGACGGATAGCCCTTTTTGTTATCCGACGGATGATCCTCATCATCCGTCGAGTCTACATCTGTTAGCACTCCATCGACCAAATTTGGTTCTAGTTTCTCTTTGTTCTTTTTCCAGGCTACATCACAGAAAGACTTAATTCCTTGAACTTTGGTGATTTGAGCATGGACATCCCTAGATGTTTTCCATGCCTTAATCACCTCCTGTTCATGCTCGAGCCGCTTCTTCAAAATTTCTTCTTTCTTCAAGGACTCAGTTAATTCCTCCTTGGCAATCTTACACTCAATTCTTAACTTTTCAAAATCAATGAACTGAGACTCAAGCATATTATTCCTCTCACTTAAAAACAAATTGTTTTCTTTGATTTTAGCATTTTCTTTAGTAAGAGACTTAAGTGTAACACGCAAATGATATAACTCTGTAGACATGTCATTTATACCATCATTACACTCAGTTTTAGATAAATGTGCAAGGTTTGTAGTATTTACCTGATTACTTGAAGAACTTGTTTCTGTTTTATCAGACTTGGCCATTAGGGCTAGATTGACATAGCTGACATCTTCATCTTTATCCAGACCATCTGCTGCCCAGTCATTTTCTTGTGTAATGAAAGCCCTTTCCTCTTGCTTGAGCATTTCAAAGTATTTTTTGCTTATAATCCACAGGCTCAAACTTTTTCTTGCTGGAATCTGACTTTCTACATTCACTGGCAAAATGCCCTGCCAAGCCACATTTGAAACATTTGAATTTTGATTTATCCACCATGTTTCTATTTGGCTTGGCTGCTCCAAAGTTCTTATTGAACTTGAGCTTGGAAAATCTCCTGGAAATAAATGCTAGGTGTTCATCAATGTCCTCCATGTCATCTTGGCTCAAAGAATCTTCATTTTCAGCTACCAGCCCTTTGTCCTTGCTTTCACAGATCCTTGAAGTTGATTCAACAACTTCCATCTTCACTTCCTTCTCTTTTTCCAACTCAGCAACTAGTGCAATGGATCCTTGAAGTTGATGTCATTGGTTTCCATTCCTTTGGAAGAGATCTAAGGAATTTCAGATTGGAGTCTTTTGTCTGATAGACCCTTCCATGCAGCTTTAGAGCATTTAGCGGGTTTTGAAACCTACTAAAAATGTCAGTGAGAGACTCACTTTCTTCATTATGAAAATGCTCATATTGTTGAATCAGTAGCTGCATCTTGTTTTCTCTAATTTGCTCAGTGCCATCATAGATGATCTGTATTATGTCCCAAACATCCTTGGCAGTTTTGCAGTTGATAATGTTGTCAAACATATCACCATCAACTCCATTAAACAGGATATTCATGGTCTTTTTATCCTTCCTGACTTGTTCAATGTCAGGATCAGACCATTCATGCCTTGGCTTGGGGACAAATGGCTCATTTCCAGTTGTAGCTCTCATTAGAACATGAGGACCTCTTTCTATGCAGTCCACATAGGCCTCATCTTGAGAAAGCAAATGAAGATGCATATTTACCTTCCAATGATGGTAATTATCTTTATCCAGAAAAGGAATCTTGACTCCAACATCCTTCTTGTTCGTCTTGTTGTATTGTTTTGATCTTTAAACTCTTTGTTTGTTAAGAGCTTGCTCTGATACCAATTGTTAGTCCCTTAACAATATAACAAGAATTACAGAAGGGGGGTTGAATGGAATTCTTGAAACTTTTTCTTGATTAAAATTGTTCTAATTCAAATATATATATAAGTGTGAATTGATTAGAACAATACGGAATAATTACTGAAATGAATCAAAACACAAGTAATTAAAAACAAGAGTCTTTAAAAACTTTATGATGGATTTGAATGATTCCACCAGACATATATAATATATATCGAGAGAACTCTGTGTGCAAAAAGCTCACAGCTGCTTACAAATATTGAACAACTAAGAATGCAGAGAAATGCTAAGAATTCTGCTTACAAATATTTCTCTGCTAATATCTCAGATAATTCCTTAGTTGCTACTACTTGGTTTATATATATCACCAAGATTACAAAATAATGAGACATGATAATAAAACAAAAACTATCTAGTCTATTATAACACTACTTCATTACTCTATTCCAGCATCTTTGAATATCTTCATAATAGCATGGAAATAGCAATGCTTCTTTGTTCTCGAAAACCCAGTAGAATAGGCTACCACATTCCATTTGCATCCACTCGACGCATGTGACTGTGTTGTCACTGTCAACAGATATTTGAATTCTTTATCCGTCAGGTTCATGATCATCCATCGAGTTCATTATTGTTTATCCGTCGGGTAGCAATCAGGCTCTTGACTTCATTTCACTTATGCAGAATTACAAGACATCATTTATGTACAATTAATCAACCTATTCTACATATCTAGTTAAAGTCAATCATGACTCAAATACTACTACAGATTCTAAACAATATGTATGCAGAAATGTGCTACAGACTTATTATTCCATAAGCTACTCACTCGATGGATAATAGGTCATCATCTGTCGGGACTATATTGAGTCATCCGTCGGGACCATAATCCTTATCCGTCGAGTGCTACAATTTCACTAAGTAAAATCTACCAAGGTGTTTTGTTCATGAAATCATCAAGTACACAATATATACACAACAAACTTTTATGTAATTTATTTGATTTCAATTATTTTAATAAAAGGCTTGTTTTATTTTTATTACGGGATTTATCTATTTAAGTGTTTAAATAAGATATACCATAGTTTAGAGTAAAACTTTTTATGGATTATGATGAGATCATAATAATGAGACGTAAAAGATGATAACTCTTAACTTAAATAGTTCCTGGTCGTAGGATTACTAACTGGTAATTAGTAATCCGCAAAGATCGGTACATACTATGCTTGCTTCATTATGAAGGATGTCTGTTTTCATAGATATTTGTGTGGTGACACTATAGCTAGTATTTAGGTGCTTATTATAGAATAAGTTCACTGAACATGACTCGCACAGCTGAACAACTGATGGAGTTCATTCATGTGTCAGCAGTTGTTCACATAGTGATAGTTGTACAAGTGTCCTTAGACTTGAGGTCATTATAGTCATCTTGTGTACACCGAACTATACTTTGATTTAGTTCTTAGTTTCCAGGGACAATAATAAGGGCTCTTCTGGGTGTAGGAATTTGTACACGAAGATAGTGAATGATCAATAAAGGATCTACCCCTTCCAGTGAAGGAAGAGAATGTTTTATGATGATCCACTTATGCTAGTTCAGGATTCTCTGGCCAAAGTGAATGAAATTAAAAAGGAGTTTCTAGTTCACATTAATTAGAACTAAGCATAGTGAATAGGAAAACATATAATTAAATTAGATAGGCTTGACACGAGTTCCATGCCTTGTATTTAATCGGGACATTGCAGGGTAGAAGAAATTGATTGTACGATAACTATTCACTGAATAATAATAAGTGGCATTTTATACTACTTAGAGCGTCTCATAACGGCTTGAATTGGTGTATTGAACTCAAGTATTTTGTGTATTTGACGCTTTTCTAGTATTTTTGCATTTCAGGGTATAACTTGCTTAGATAGGTGGTTTTTATCAAATAAAGCTTAAGAAAGTGCTTGGAATCAGTCTAGGGGTGATGAGCGAAGAAATCAGCAAAAACAGAAGTAAAATAAAGTATTTTCCAGAAGGGTAGCACGCGACCGCGCACCAGGAGCAGGCGACCACGTTCCAACAAGCTGCCGTGTGGAAACAGCAGGCGACCGCGTGCGTGCGGAATTTTAGAATCTGGATTTTATTAATTCAAGTACAATTGGGCTTCTGTTGGCGTTGGTTCTCTTGGGCTATTATATAAACCTTATGGGAAGACGTTTTCTTTATCAAGAGCAAGGGCAAGAAGATTGAAAAGACTGTTTTAGCACGCAACAATAAAGAAGAGGAAGCATACGTTTATCTTGTGATTTTTTTTTAATTTGTTATAACAGTTGATGCTAGTTTTCTTTATGCTTTGAACCTTAATACTCTTGTGACGTACTTCATTATTTATTAAGTATTTTTCATCTTTATATCGTTGTGTTATTATCATGCTTTTATATGAACCCATGGTGACGATGAGTTCTATTATGAGCTAATCGTGATCATGGGATCCTATAGGATTTACTATGGAATTCTTTAGTTAATTGTTTAATACCTTATATGTGGTGATTGTATGATATCTAGTATAGGTTGTGCTTATTCGTCTTATATGCGTCGCGAACATGTAAGATAGCCTGTTAATCTCCTGTGAAGCGACAGTGAATATTGAGATTTAGAACTTGCCATGCTAGCATAGGTTCATGTATTATATGCATGATTAGTGGGTAACTCTAACCGTTTTACTTGCCCTGTGTAATCATCATGAATAACTTGCGCTTAAATCGTTATGTTGTCAAATTCTGTAGACATATAGGGTCTCAACATAATTGATGCCTATTAAACTTCTATATTAATTATGGATGCTTGGTAGAATGATATTCGTACAATGAAAGTTGGTGTTTATCAGTTTCGTGTTGTTCGATTAATATTATCACCATTATATGCTAAGGTTAATAACAATAACTATTGAATGAAGTAGTAATGAAGTTAGGATCTCATGTGTGTTTAATATTGTTAATTCAAGTGTTAAATTCTTGTAGTAATTATTAATTTACCAACCTTAATTGTTATTGTCTTGGCATTAAAGAATAATCATACATTGGTGAGTAAGTGTTAATTAAATATAATTAATCAGAGTCTCTGTGGGAACGAACTAGAAATCATTCTATATTACTTGCGAACGCGTATACTTGCGTGATTTATTTAGCGCATGCTTTGTGCCTAACAAGTTTTTGGCGCCGCTACCGGGGACTCGGTGTTAATTTGTTTAGTTTATGTACTTGCCATCAGTGGTCATTAGGATTCATTGATTAAAACTTGTTACTTACTGCTTCCGGTTGTGTTTCAGGTACTCTAGCGAGCGTTTATGCAAACACGTTCTTGCACTCGCAAGAGAAATCTGGATAAAGCTGAGGAGACAAATAAAGCTCTTGACTTTCCGGAGAAGATAGTTTTTGAAGATTCGGATAAAGAGAGTGAAAAGAAAGAACCTGAAATAATGGGTGATCGTCTAGCTCAAGCTGATCAAGCTCTTATGGACTTTTCTTGGCCTAAAATTGATGACATTCAGTCGAGCATCATTCATCCGGCTATTCAGGCCAATACTTTTGAAATCAAGCCGGGCACTATTCAGATGGTGCAGAATTCTATTTCTTTCGAAGGGGCTGCGACTGAAGATCCCAACATGCATATCAGGAATTTTGTCGAGATTTGTAGTACTTTCAAATATAATGGTGTCACTGATAAGGCTATCAAGCTGAAGCCTTTCCCATTCTCTCTGAGGGACAAAGCTAAGGACTGGTTACATTATTTACCAGCTGGGTCCATCACTACTTGGGAAGATCTTGCATAAAAGTTTCTGGTGAAGTTCTATCCAATGGCCAAAACTGCAGCTATGAGGAGTGCTCTTACTCAGTTTGCGCAGCAACCAGGAGAATCTATGTGAGAAGCTTGGGAGCGCTACAAGGAGATGTTGAGAAAGTTTCCACATCATGGTATGCCTGACTGGATGGTGATCACTGGTTTCTACAATGGTTTGGGGGTCCAATCTCGACCCATGCTCGATGCAGCTTCTGGAGGCACCTTGTGGGCCAAAAACTATACCGAGGCCTATAATCTCATTGAAACTATGGCTACAAACGAGTATCAAAACCTAACTCAAAGGATGATGCCTGGGAAATTAAAAGGTATTCTGGAAGTCGATGCAGCTACAGCTATTGTAGCACAGCTCACAACGTTGACTATGAAGGTCGATTCTTTAACCAACTATGGTGTAAATCAATTATCTAGTGTCTGTGAGCTTTGTGCAGGCTCTCATGCTACGGATCAGTGTTCTCTTGTTAATGAATCTGTTCAGTATGTGAACAATTTTCAGAAACTGCAGCAGCTTGTGCCCACTACTTATCATCCTAATAACAGAAATCATCCCAATTTCAGCTGGAGCAATAATCAGAATGCTGTTCAGCAATCATGTCAGCAAGCTGCAAATAAACAGTTTAATCCACCTGGATTCCAGCAACCTCAGTAATTTGCTCAAAGGCAACCATATCCTCAACAAGGAGGTGTTGCTCCACCTTCTAGTGCTGATTTCGAGGAGTTAAAACTGTTGTGCAAAAATTGGGCTATTTATATCAAGACCTTGGAAAATTAAATTGGACAAATAGCCAATGCCTTGATCAATCATCAACCTGGCACACTACCCAGTGATATTGAAGTGCCAGGCAGGAAGGAAGCTAAAGAGCAAGTCAAAGCTGTCACCTTAAGGTCTGAAAAAATTGCTGATGCTGAAAAAGCAAAAGATGTTGAATTTGAAATTGTAGATGAAGAAGGAATGCAAAATGAGAAAGAGGGGGAACCAAGGAAGACTACTGTTGAACACACTCTGCCTAAGGGTAATACAGGGGAGAAACAACTCTATCCTCCACCACCTTTTCCTAAGTGATTGCAAAAACAAAAGTTGGACAAGCAATTTGGTAAGTTTCTAGAGGTGTTCAAGAAACTTCACATCAACATACCTTTCGCTGAGGCTCTTGAGCAAATGCCTAGTTTTGCGAAATTCATAAAAGGTATTCTCTCAAGAAAGGTGAAACTGGATGATCTTGATACCGTTGCTTTGACGGAAGAGTGCAGTGCCATGCTGCAACAAAAGTTACCTCCAAAGCTTAAGGATCCAAGTAGCTTCACCATTCCTTGCACCATTGGAAAGTTGTCATTTGACAAGTGCCTTTGCGATTTGGGAGCAAGCATCAATCTGATGCCGTTTTCTATCTTCAAAAAGCTAAATTTGCCTGATCCGAAGCCCACCTACATGTCTCTATAATTGGTTGATCGTTCGATACATACCCACGAGGTATCCTGGAGGGCGTGCTAGTAAAGGTGGACAAGCTCATCTTTCCTACAGATTTTGTCATTCTAGATTTTGAGGAAGATAAGAAGATTCCCATAATCTTAGGAAGACCTTTCTTGGCTACAGGCCGTACCTTGATTAATGTACAAAAAGGTGAACTCACTATGAGGGTGCAAGATCAAGATGTGACATTCAATGTGTTCAATGCGATGAAATTCCCTACAGAAGATGAGGAGTGCTCCAAGGTGGATCTGGTCGATTCTGCAGTTACTTCAGAACTTGATCATGTGCTAAGGTCTGATGCCTTAGAAAAATCCTTATTGGGGGATTTTGACAGTGAAGATGATGAAGGCAATAAGCAGTTACAATATCTGAATGCTTCTCCTTGGAAACGGAAGTTAGACATGCCATTTGAATCTCTTGGTAATACTGATGTCAAGAATACTGAGGGAAAGCTCAAACCATCTATTGAGGAAGCACCTACTTTAGAGCTTAAACCAATGCCTGAACACTTGAGGTATGCTTTTTTGGTGATGCATCTACTTTGCCTATTATTATTGCATCTGACCTTTCAGGTAGTGATGAGGACAAGCTCTTGAGGATTCTGAGAGAATTTAAATCGGCCATCGGATGGACTATAGCAGATATAAAAGGGATCAACCCTTCATACTGCATGCATAAAATTCTGCTATAGGAAGGTAGCAAGCCAACTGTTGAGAAACAGCGAAGGCTTAATCTTATCATGAAAGAAGTGGTGAAGAAAGAAATTCTAAAATGGCTAGAGGCAGGGATCATATATCCTATTTCTGACAGTTCTTGGGTGAGCCCCGTGCAATGTGTACCTAAGAAAGGAGGTATTACTGTGGTAGAAAATGAAAAGAACGAACTCATCCCCACTCGAACAGTCACAGGTTGGAGGGTATGCATGGACTACAGGAAGTTGAATAAAGCCACGAGGAATGATCACTTCCCTCTTCCATTCATTGATCAGATGCTTGACAGGTTGGCTGGTTATGAGTATTATTGTCTTCTGGATGGCTATTCAGGCTATAATCAGATTTGCATTGCACCAGAAGATCAAGAGAAGACTACTTTCACTTGTCCATTTGGCACGTTTGCTTTTTGCAGAGTTTCTTTTGGCTTATGTGGTGAACCTGCCACTTTTCAGAGATGCATGATGGCTATATTCTCTGATATGATTGGAAATAATGTCAAAATGTTCATGGACGACTTCTCCGTCTTTGGACATTCGTATGATGAATGCTTGAGTAATCTCCGTTTGGTGCTCAAAAGGTGTGTTGATACCAATCTGGTGCTCAATTAGGAAAAATGTCACTTCATGGTGCAACAAAGCATCATTATTGGTCATAAGGTCTCTAGTAAAGGTCTTGAGGTGGATAAACCCAAGGTGGGTGTCATTGAAAATCTTCCGCCACCTATTTCTGTGAAAGGAATCCGTAGCTTTCTTGGTCATGCGGGTTTTTATCGGTGTTTCATCTAGGACTTCTCTAAGATATCTAAGCCGTTGTGCAACTTGCTCGAGAAAGATGTGCCTTTCAAATTTGATGATGAATGCTTGGCCGCATTCGAGACTCTCAAGAAGAGTTTAATCACCACACCAATTATTACGGTACCTGATTGGAGAGAACCTTTTGAGATGATGTGTGATGCAAGTAATTATGCAGTGGGAGCAGTTCTTATGCAGCGAAAGACTAATATCTTTCATGTGGTCTACTATGCTAGTAAGATTCTAAATGGAGCCCAACTGAACTACACCACTAATGAGAAGGAGCTCTTGGCTATAGTTTTCGGTTTCAAAAAATTTCGATCTTATCTACTTGGGACAAAGGTGACAGTGTTCACTAATCACGCTAACATCCGCTATCTGGTCTCAAAGAAGGATTCGAAGCCTAGACTTATTCGTTGGGTTCTCTTACTACAGGAATTCGAGTTAGAGATCAAGGATCGAAAAGGTACTGAAAATCAAGTAGCTGACCATCGCTCTAGGTTGGAGAATCCTGATTCTACTTCACATGATAAGACATTGATCAACGAATCTTTTTCGGATGAGCAGTTGTTCGCAATTCAAGAGGAAGAGCCATGGTTCGCAGACATTATGAACTATCTTGTTAGCAATCACTACACCATTTTTGACCTGTAGCGACATTTTTTTTGGTGTTACAAGCAGAAATGTTGCCTTAAGTTACTAAAATTTAGTCTGAGGTAACATGTTTTTTTTGTGTTACAGTAGAGATTATAAATTGTTACAATAGACATGATGATATCCCTATTGTAACATAAAAATTATTGTTAGCATTGACATAACAATAAGTGTTACCATAGGGATCAATTTTTAGGCGGGATAATAGATTGGGCTTGATTTTGGCCAAAATTTTGGGCGGCCCAAAATTAAAAATGACCCACGCTCATTTTTAACACACACACGCTCAGACAAATAAAACTTTTAACACTCACACCCTCAGACAAACACTCTACATTCAAACAAACACTCACACACTCTAAAACACTCTCACAAAAACTCAATTCATGTAGAAATTAGGGTTCTAAAAACTCTCACAACAGCTCAGCTCACTCGGGCCAGAGAAATTAGGGTTTAGTAATTAGGGTAAGAGCTTGAATATCAGCCGAGTTGCTTGGAGATTGGGGTTCTGAACAATCAGTCGGGTTGCTTGGATCTTGGAGAAATTAGGGTTTAGTAATTAGCTCAGATCTTGGATATAAGTCGGGTTTGCTTTCTTTTTGTTCGGGTATGCTCTTTTCTTCTCTGAAATTGGGGTTTAGTAATTATTTTATCTTTTTTTTTTGATAATTTAGCTCTGAAATTGGGGTTCAGTTAATTTATTATTTGGGTTTGGGGTTTGGGTATGCTCTTTTGATATTTTTTTGCTTTGCATGCCATATATATGTTATTTTATCTTCTTTTTTTATAATTTATCTAGTTATATTTGATTAATTCGATGTTTTTGATATTGTTAGAGTTGAGATTTGATTTTTTAGTTCTGTTTTGTTTGTATGTGTTATTTTATATCCCAATGATACACGTACATTAATTTATATGTGTTATTTTGTTTTGTTGGGATGTTTCTCTGTTCTTTTGCTATATTCATCATTGAGTTCATCATTAATTTATATGTGTTATAGTGTTTTGTTGTGATGTTTATCTGTTCTATTGCTATGTTCTGTTTTTTAGTTCTGGTTTTATGTTGTGATGGTTACTGAACAATATGGAATGGTTAAGGATGTAGTGTTAGAAGTAGAACAGTACTGTTGTCCTCTCGCCTCTGTAGTGTTAGAAGTAGAAGTGTATTATTAAGTCGCGAAGACGAGCCTCGACACCTGATTACCTTGGAATCGACTAGTCGATAAGTCACCCGACTAGTGGAAAAAAGTCGACAAGTCGTTCATATAAATAATGTATAATTATATATATGTAGAGTAATACTGATAATGTTGGGGTAATGTGTTTGATGTGTAATATAGATAAGAAAGGGGGATGATTAACAAAGGAACAAGACTTAATATTTATAGCCTGATTAAACTTAATATTTATACGAATTGATGAGTCTTTAAATTTTAAATCTCTGCAACATTTAAAACTTAATTAAAGTGATATCGTCCTTTAAATCAACATTTAAAACTTAATTAAAGTGATAATCGTCCTTTAAAAATTAGAACTTAATTATTGTGATAAATTAGCTTATAAGGACTGGTTATGTAAATTAAATAGTGTAATCAAGATGTATCTATGTCCTTTAATCATATAGGCAGATAATAAAATAATAAAACATAAATAATTAAGGTGGTGCTAATATTGTATAATTTTCATGGTAAACGAAAATTTAAAGATCCTTTTCTTTTAATGTAGATATGACTGATCAGGATAGTACTTGGTTAAATCAACCTAAGTATAGTGAATTATATAGGAATGGAGTGAAAGAATTTGTGAAAAATTTAATGTCCAAATTTGGCGTCGGAAATGAAGTGAAGTGTCCTTCTCATCTATGTGATAATCATCTATGGTGGTGTCAAAAGGATGTTCATGATCACCTTATCTGCAATGGACCGTCTGAGAGATTAGTACAGTGGATATATGAGGTTGCCTTATTGAATACTATGGATTGCAAAGAAAATAATGGATTTGAGGATAATATTGATGAGATGCTGAATGTTGCATATGGTAATGTGGGACCCGTGGGACCGAATGCAGATGCAAAGAAATTTCTACGTCTTGTCGAGGACGGAAGACAACCACTGTATTCAGGCTGTAATAAGTTTTCACGATTAAGTTTTTTAATCAGGCTTTATAACTGGAAGTGTCTTAATGGAATAACCGAGGCAGCGTTTAGTGAAATAATAGAATTACTAAAAGAGGCTATTCCCAATATCAGATTTCCCAAATCTTTTAATTTTGCTAAAACTACCATCAAGGATTTAGGTCTTAACTATGAAAAAATACATGCATGTCCAAATGACTGCATGTTATATTGGGGTGAGAATGAAAAAGAAGTTAAGTGCAAAGATTATGGTGTTTCAAGGTGGAAGGCTGTAGCACAGGGGTCGGAAAATAATAAAGTCGCAGCCAAAGTTATGAGATACTTTCCACTAAAACCAAGGCTACAACGCATGTTTTTGTGCAAAGACTTCTCTAAACTAATGCTTTGGCATGCAGTAGACCGATAGAAGGATGGGAAGTTGCGGCATCCGGCTGATGGTGAAGCCTGGAAGATGATGGATGCCGCATATCCATAATTTTCTTCCGATAATCGAAATGTCAGATTAGGTTTAGCTTCTGATGGCTTCAATCCATATGGAAAAATGAGTTCCACACACAATATATGGCCAATTGTTATTGTTAACTATAACCTTCCTCCCTGGCTAAACATGAAACCAGAAAATTTAATCCTCTCAACAATCATACCTGGTCCCAACGATCCCGGAAACAATATCGATGTCTACATGCAGCCGTTGATCGCGAAACTAAAAGAGCTATGGAATGTAGGGGTGGAAACTTATGATGCTTCGACGGATCAGAACTTTATGTTACATGCAAGCGTCTTATGGACCATTAGTGACTTTCCCGACTATGCAATATTGCCGGGTTGGAGCACTAAAGGGAAGTTAGCATGTCCTGTATGTAATTACGAGATGTCATCGAAGTACTTGAAGCATAGCAATAAAGTGTGCTATATGAATCACCGAAAATTCCTAGATCCCAACCACAAGTGGAGGTCTGATAAGAGAAGATTCAATGGCAATGTTGAGACTGGAAAAACTCCAACAATGCTATCTGGGAGGGAAATTGAAGTTTTGTTGGATTGTTATGTGAACACATTTGGAAAGGGAGGTAAACGAAAGGTAAACTGCGAAACAAACCCTTGGAATAAGAGGTCAATATTTTTTGACTTACCTTATTGGAGGGACAACCTAACTCGACATAACCTGGATGTAATGCACATCGAGAAGAATATTTGCGATAGTGTTCTAGGCACATTGTTAAATATTGGAGGCAAGATAAAGGATCATATCAAATCTCGATATGATCTACAGGAATCAGGTATAAGGAAGGTCCTTCATCCCATCACTGGTGCTGATGGAAAATCTGTAATTAGGGCGGCGAACTTTGACCTGACCAACAAAGAAAAAGATATATTTTATTCTGTATTCCAAAATGCTAAGTTACCATATGGTTTTGGTTCGAATATTAGCAGATGCGTGCAGGACAGGTAAATCGTGGAATACAAAAGTCATGATGCACATATTTTTATGCAGTATATATTACAAATTACTGTAAAAAAAATATTAAAGCCCGAGGTTGCAATTCCTTTAATCAGACTTGGCAATTTTTTGAGAGATATATGTGCTAAAGTGATTGAGGTAGGTGATTTAAAAAGGTTGCAGCAGGAGATTATCGAAATAATTTGTCAACTTGAGATGATATTTCCGGAACCATTCTTTGACATAATGGTACACCTACCGGTACATTTATGCAAGGAAATAGAATATGGTGGACCAATCCATCAAAGGTGGATGTATTCGATTGAGAGATACCTTGGAGTATTAAAACGATATATTCGCAATAAGAGTAAACCAGAGGGATCGATTGCAGAACAGTACTTGGCAGATGAGTGTTTGACGTTCTGCGCAAGATTTCTAAATGATAGCCAGAATAACTCATTGAATGATTTTGCAAGTCCCGGTGAAGGAACTGGAGGGTATTCTCTTGGCTCAAGGAAGAAAAAAGATGGGAAAGATATTCATTTATCACATGATATGTGGATCACAGCTCATCGATATGTATTATTTAACTATGATGACAAGGAGGTTGAGGAGCTAATTGAGTAAGTCCTTATATCTTTAATATTTCTATAATTAAACAATAAATAAAGTAATGCCTATACATACATTAACAGAACTTACCTGTCTATAATTGTAGGAAGCACCACTCATTGTTGGCAAATAACGCAAATTCTAAACTGTATAAAAGGGAAAGAACACATGCTGACGAAATATGTGACTGGTTCAAGGATGAAATAGGGAAAAAAGTCGTAGTTTCCCGGGAAGTAGCATCACTGGCAAGGGGTCCCAGATGATCAGTTAGGCAGTTTAGTGGGTATTTCATAAATGGGTATAGGTTTCATACAAAAGAGAGAGATCATAAGTGTACAACACAGAATAGTGGTGTGTATTTGAAAGCCTTGACTACTAGCTTCGCAAGTTCAAAGGATCAAAATCCAATAGTTGGGGATGTAGGATACTATGGATGTATTGAAGAGATATTTGAAGTTGACTATTGAGGTGCTTTTAATGTGGTCTTATTTAAGTGTACCTGGTACCAAGGAGAAAAAAACGCTCTTGGTTTTACGCGAGTTAACTTTAACCGAGCTTGGCAAAAACATGATTCTTTCGTTATGTCAACTCAAGTACAACAGGTATTTTACATTCAAGATCCAGTTGAAATGAATTTTCATTATCCTGTTAAGAGGCTTTCAACAGAGTTATCAGAAACTGGCGTTGAAAATACAGTTGAAGATGACCTTTCTCAGCAGTTTTCATATTCACACGACACTAGCTTTCGTACCATGATAAAAAATCATGATAATGAAGTTACCTGGTTCAGAGATGACGTTCCCGCAAAGGAAATTCCAGATGGAGATGATTAAGTCAGGTGTCCTATATTGTCTTATATTGTGTGCGATTAATAGTTATAGACTTATCTGTCATAAATTAAACTGTAGTTTGTTTAATCAGATAAATTGAATTTTTTGGAGAATTTAGGTTTATTTTTTGGAGATTTTTTTGGAGCATTTAGTTTGTTGAATCAGAATTATATTGTTCTGCATCTTGTTTATCTGTTTGAAGTACACTCTTCCATCAATTACGTT
Organism: Apium graveolens; assembly: GCF_009905375.1. Lineage (NCBI taxonomy): Eukaryota > Viridiplantae > Streptophyta > Magnoliopsida > Apiales > Apiaceae > Apium > Apium graveolens. The sequence continues at coordinate 190,503,593 of NC_133650.1, forward strand.
TATATGTTTAACCTCTTAGTTTAAGATCAATTTTATTTTATCTTGTTTATCTATTTTTTTCGATTTAGACTGTTGTAGTTGGATTTAAATTCCGAATTAGTTACTTGTTTATTATTCTGTCAATTTGTATCTCTAATTCTTATTACTTGTTGTAGATTCAAATTCTGATATGAATCCTTTTTAATATGTAATCTAACAGTCTTCATAATGTTTTTTTATAGGATGGGAGATAGATATACCATACACTTGCACCATAGTGGAGATTTCAAGAAGACCAAGTACTGTGGTGGCTCACTTGTCACTTATGTGTCGGATGGAGACAGATTTTCGTATTCTGTAATGATGGATTGGGTTAAAGAAGATCTCAAGTTTGATGAGATTCGGGGAGTATACGTTAACAAAGGGAAGGGGGTGGCTGGACATTGGTAACAGATGATCGCAGTCTCTTTCAGCATATTAATGAAATCGGCAGCTCTGAAGTGGATTTCTATGTTGACTGCATTGTTGACAAACGAGTAGTCCCAATGACACAAATGCAGATTGTAAGGCCAAGGCCTTTAATTTTAGAGAAAAATGCAGAGAAGCGTCAGTTTGTGACCTTGAAAGACATCACTGATGAGAGTTCAAGAAAGAAACTACAGTTTAGTTCTAGTGTTCCGAGTATTGTTCCAAGTAATACGAAGGAGGGAATGTTAGGAATATGTGTATTAGTTTGATGATAAGTTAAGCAAAACACTTAAGTAGAAATCTAGTGTTTGTAGCCTCAACGGATAAGACCATCTTGGCTATCCGTTGAAGGAGTAGCTTTACTTAGCAATAAGTTTAGTATTGTAGCACATTTCACTCTCTGGTATCAAGCTGTAATTCTTAGATGTTGTTAGGAAATAATCAGTCATGTTGACTACTACTGGATGTACAAATAGGAGGGCTAATTGTAAATATTTCATGCCTTGTAATTTTGTATAAGTGAAGAAGTGTCAACGGATATTGAAGACCTTCAACGGATAAGAAACAATGCTTCAACGGATAAGATCCATCAACGGATAAGTGCTTCAACGGATAAAGACTTCAACTGATAATGCATCAAGGGATAAAGCTTCAACGGATAAAGCTTCAACGGATAAGGCATCAACGGATGAAAGCTTCAACGGATGCTTAGTTCATTAGCAGTTGATAGTGACAATTCACAAGCTGACAGAGGCACATGGATTGACAGAGACATACTGGAATGTGGAAGCCTCTAGGAGGAATCAAGAAAATGCAGCATTTCCATTCTGATGCAAACAAGGAAATATTCAAAGATTTACAGATTACTCTAGATTGCATTGGATAGAGAAATGAAGAAGAAACATGTGAAGAATCTTTTCAATTGTATTTTATAGTTTGTCTTCACTTGTAAACTTGGTGATATATATAAATCAAGTAGCAGCTAGTAATTAGACATGAATTTTCCTTGAGCTGTTTAGAAATATCAAAAGAGAAAATCATCTAGTTTGTACTAGGAAGCAGCTGTGATTTAATCACAGATTTTTTGAAATAACACATCTCTGGTGGAACAACAAATCCACCAGAAAAGTTTTTTTAAGTTCTTTGTGTTCATTACATTTCTGTTCGAATATATATCTGTCTGCATCAGCTTCAAGCAATTCACACACATTTGATCACTCAAACACTTAGCCTTAGAAACTGCTCAAAACTTGAAAAAGTTTTGAGATTTACATTCAACCCCCCTTCTGTAAATCTCATTGTTAGTCCACTGGGAATAACAATTGGTATCAGAGCGAGCTCTTAACATACAAAGAGTTTAAAGATCTATTCTGCTAACATCATGAGTGCACAGAAGAATCCTCCTGCCAACATCATGAATAGGAAGGATATTGGTGTAAAGATTCCAGTCCTGGAAAAAGATAATTATCATCACTGGAAAGTGAAGATGCATTTACATCTTCTTTCTCAGGATGAAAGCTACATCAACTGTATTGAAAATGGTCCTCACATCCCTCACAAAGTAGCCACAGCTGTTACTGCAACAGTTGCTGTTGGACAGTCCATTCCCAAGCCAAAAGCAGAATGGACTATTGAAGACATGGAAGAAATCCGCAAGGATAAGAGAGCCATGAACATTTTGTTTAATGGCTTAGATCAAGATATGTTTGACAATGTCATCAATAGCCAAACTGCAAAGGAAGTTTGGGATACTGTACAAATCATCTGTGAAGGTACTGAGCAGGTCAGAGAAAACAAGATGCAGCTTCTTATTCAACAGTATGAATACTTTCACTTTGAAGAAGGTGAATCACTAAATGATACCTTCGACAGGTTTCAGAAACTGTTGAATGGATTGAAGCTGTATGGTAGAGTGTACCAAGTCAAGGATTCCAACTTAAAATTTCTTAGGTCTCTGCTAAAGGAGTGGAAGCCCATGACTGTCTCTTTGAGAAATTCTCAAGATTATAAGAACTTCACACTTGAAAGATTATATGGAATTCTAAAGACTTATGAACTTGAAATTGAGCAGGATGAGCTGTTGGAAAAGGGAAAGAGAAAAGGAGGAACAGTTGCTCTTGTAGCTGACAGTGAGAAGATGGAAGCCAGGAATGAGGAGAAGACAATGCCAAGTCTCAAAATTGGTACAAGCAAATCAGAATCAAGCAAGGGTAAAGAGCAAGTTGCTGAGGATGAAGACAATTCCAGTCAGGATGAATCTGATGATATTGAAGAACATTTGGCCTTTCTGTCCAGGAGGTTTGCAAAAATGAATTTCAGAAAAAACACAAAGTTCACCAAGCCAAACAAAAACATGGTGGACAAATCAAAGTTCAAATGTTACAACTGTGGCATTAGTGGACACTTTGCAAGTGAGTGTAGGAAGCCAAATTCTGAGAAAAAGAAATTTGAGCAAGTTGATTACAAAAAGAAGTATTTTGATTTGCTCAAACAAAAGGAAAGAGCTTTTCTCACTCAAGATGATTGGGCAGCAGATGGGGTAAATGAAGATGATGATGTGGAATATGTCAACCTAGCCCTGATGGCTAATTCTGATGAAAATGAAACTAGTTCATCAAGCAACCAGGTAATTACTACTGATCTCTCTCAGCTTTATAAACATGAATGCAATGAAGCCATAAATGATATGACCAATGAATTATATCATTTGTGTGTTTCCCTTAAATCACTAGCAAAAGAAAATACTAGGATCAAGGAGAATAATGTGTTTTTAAGTGATAGGAATGTTGTGTTAGAGGATCGGGTAATTGAGCTTGAAAAGATAAAACTTAAATGCTTGACTGTTGAGAGTGAACTAGAAGAAGCTGTTAAGAAAGTAGAAATTCTTTCTACACAGTTAGAAAGTGTGCAAGAGGTAATCAAGGCCTGGAAAACATCTAGGGATGTTAGTGTTCAGATTGCAAAGGTTCAGGGAATTGAATCATTCTGTGAGGATGCCTGAAAGAAAAACAAAAAGGAGTTAGAATTAATTGATGGATTGTCAACGGATGTGGAATCAACGGATGATGAAAGTTATCCGTTGAAGGAAGAAAAGGAGCATCCGTTGAAGGCTCATCAATTAAAACAGGCAAGTTCTTTTAAAAATAAAAGTCTCAATAAAAAGAATGTTTCAACTCTCAAGAACTTTGTCAAAGAAGGAGCTAGCACATCCAGAGATGTCAGTAAGGTGAATATAGGACACATGACTTTAGATCAGCTAAAAGATAGGCTCAAGTTGGTTGAGGATAAGAAGGAAACTAAAAGAAAATCTAAAAGAAATGGGAAGGTAGGGATTAATAAACATAACAATTACACACCTGATAGGTATGCTCCTAGAAAAAGCTGTGTGCATTGTAAAAGTGTTAATCACCTATCTGATAATTGCAAATCTGTTAAAAATGCTCCCATGCCTTCAAATCCCTCCATGCCTAAAATGTCTATGTCACCTCTGCATGCTATGCCTGTTATGTCTCACCAGAATCCCCATGCACATTTTGCAAACATGCCATATATTAACAATCCTTATTTTAATGCATTTAGTATGCCTCAAATGCCATACAATATGCCTATGTGGAATAACATGTTTGCACAATCTATGCCTTATCAAATTCAAACAAATGTGTTAAATGATTCTGTGACTAACCCTACACTTTAACCAACCACATCTGAGACCAAGGGTGACCCAAAGTTACCTAAGTCAAAAGATGCAGGAGGAATGAAGTCTAGGAAAAAGACTAACAAGGCTGGACCCAAGGAAACTTGGGTACCAAAATCAACTTGATTGATTTTGTTGTGTGCAGGGACAAAGAAGAAATCTATGGTACTTGGACAGTGTTTGTTCAAGACACATGACAGGAGATTTCACCCTGCTCACAGAGTTTAAGGAAAGAGTTGGCCCTAGCATAACCTTTGGAGATGACAGCAAAGGATTCACTATGGGATATGGCTTGATTTCAAAAGAAAATGTCATCATTGATGAAGTTGCATTGGTTGATGGTCTCAAACACAATTTATTGAGCATCAGTCAACTATGTGACAGAGGGAATACTGTTTCCTTCAATTCTGAAGCCTGTATTGTCACAAGTAAAAAGGACAATAAAGTGGTTCTAACTGGAGTTAGAAAAGGGAATGTGTACTTAGCTGATTTTAACTCTACAGATGCAGAATCCATAACTTGTCTTCTCAGCAAAGCAAGTCCAGTTGAAAGTTGGCTATGGCACAAGAAGCTGTCCCATTTGAATTTCAAGACAATGAATGATCTAGTCGAAAAGGACTTAGTTAGAGGAATGCCCCTAGTGGAATTCACAAGGGATGGGCTGTGTGATGCTTGTCAGAAAGGAAAGCAAAAGAAAGTATCATTCAGTAAGAAGCTTGAATCTGCAATTGATGAACCACTACAACTTCTACACATGGATCTTTTTGGACCAGTCAATGTATTGTCAATTTCAAGGAAAAGATACTGCCTAGTAATTGTAGATGACTTCTCAAAGTTCTCATGGGTTTATTTTCTTAAATCAAAGGATGAAGCTAGTGAAATCATCATCAATCATATCAAGCAAGTCAACAATCATCCTGATTTCAAAGTAAGGAATATTAGGAGTGACAATGGAACTGAGTTCAAGAATTCAACCATGAAGTTGTTCTGTGAAGAAAGTGGGATCATGCATGAGTTCTCAGCTCCAAGAACTCCACAACAAAATGGTGTGGTGGAAAGGAAGAACAGATCACTAATTGAAGCTGCAAGGACAATGCTTGAAGAGTCAAAACTCCCAACTTATTTTTGGGCTGAGGCTGTCAACTGTGCATGTTACACTCAGAATATTTCTCTAATCAATCAGGCAAAATGCATGACTCCCTATCAATTATTCAAGAGAAGAAAACCAACTTTAAACTTTCTACATGTCTTTGGTTGCAAATGCTACATCTTAAGGAATCAATCTGATCACAAAGGGAAGTTTGATGCAAAGGCTGATGAAGGAATATTTGTTGGTTATTCTGCTGGAAAATCATATAGGGTCTACAATCTAAGAACCAACATTGTCATGGAATCTGTACATGTTGTGTTTGATGATAAAAAGATTGATGGACTAATAGATGAGGGACATCATGAAGGACTCAAATTTGACAACATTGAGATATACTGTGATGATAGTGAAAGTGAGAATGATGAAGAAGGCATCTCAAGAAGAATTCAGAATCTGCCTTTGGATAATGCACAGAATGCTGCATCCGTTGAAAGTCATAATTCAGCTTCCGTTGAAAGAAGCATTGCAGCATCCGTTGAAAGATAAAGTGCATCATCCGTTGAAGTTCATAATGAAGCATCCGTTGATCGCAGTCTGTCAACGGATAATCAATTCACTTCATCAGTTAATAGAGCTCCCAATTCCTTTCAAAGGATCAGCAACTCAGGGGGAGTTTCAACAAATCAACATTCTATCTCACATCATGACAATACTGAGGCAACCTCATCTAGGGCTAATCTACCACCTCAAAGGAAATGGACCAAGAATCACCCTTTTGAACTGATCATTGGTGATGCTACATCAAAAGTACAAACTAGAAGGGCTACTCAAGATGAATGTCTGTATAGTAGCTTTTTATCACAGGAGGAACCTAAGAGAGTGGAAGAAGCTCTATTGGATCCAGATTGGATTTTAGCAATGCAAGAGGAGCTAAACCAATTTGAGAGGAACAAAGTATGGAAGCTGGTACCCAAGCCAAAGAACAAGAGTTCTATTGACACAAAATGGGTATTCAGAAACAAGATGGATGAAAATGGCATTGTCATAAGGAATAAAGCCAGATTGGTTGCTAAAGATTATTCTCAACAAGAGGGAATAGATTTTGATGAGACATTTGCTCCAGTTGCCAGACTTGAAGCCATCAGAATCTTTCTAGCCTATGCAGCTAATGCCAATTTCAAAGTCTATCAGATGGATGTCAAGAGTGCATTTCTAAATGGGGAATTGGAGGAAGAAGTTTATGTAAGCCAACCTCCAGGTTTTGAAGATCAAAATTTTCCAGACCATGTGTATTATCTGTTGAAAGCACTCTATGGACTAAAGCAAGCACCTAGAGCCTGGTATGAGACTTTGTCAAAGTTCCTTCTAGATAATCATTTCACAAGAGGTACTGTTGACAAAACTCTCTTCTTTAGAAATGTTAATGGCTCTAAGATACTTGTACAAATTTATGTAGATGATATTATATTTGGATCTACAGATGATAAGCTTTGTAAAAAGTTTGCTAAATTAATGCAAAGTAAATATGAAATGAGCATGATGTGAGAGCTAACTTACTTTCTTGGTTTACAAGTTAAACAAGTTAGTGGTGGAATTTTCATTAGTCAAACTAAATATATTTATGATCTTTTAAAGAAGTTTGACCTAATGGATTGTTCACCTGCAAAAATTCCCATGGCCACTGCCACTAAGCTTGAATTAAACAAGGCTGAAAAGTCTGTGGATATTACAAGTTATAGAGGCATGGTTGGCTCACTTTTATATTTAACTGCTAGTAGACCTGATATAATGTTTTCTACATGTCTTTGTGCTAGATTTCAAGCTGACCCTAAAGAATCTCACTTAGTGGCTATTAAAAGAATTTTCAGATATCTCAAGGGGACTCCAAATCTAGGAATTTGGTACCCTAGAGAGTCTGGTTTTGATCTAATTGGCTACTCAGATGTAGATTATGCAGGTTGCAAAATAGACAGGAAAAGCACAACAGGCACCTGTCAATTTCTAGGGAATAAGCTTGTATCATGGTTCAGCAAAAAGTAGAATTCTGTTTCCACATCAACAGCTGAAGCTGAGTACATTGCTGCTGGTAGTTGCTGTGCACAGATACTATGGATGAGGAATCAACTATTTGACTATGGTCTGACTGTTGACAAAATTCCAATATTCTGTGACAACACAAGTGTCATTGCCATTACTGAAAATCCAGTGCAGCACTCAAGAACCAAGCACATTGATATCAAGTACCACTTCATTAGGGAACATGTGATGAAAGGTACAGTGGAACTTCATTTTGTTCCAAGTGAAAAGCAGATTGCAGACATATTTACCAAGCCACTTGATGAATCAACATTCACAAGATTAGTAAGTGAGTTAGGTATGCTTAATTATTCATAATCTATGTCATCTATATAATCTGTCTTGAAGCCTGAAATGAAATTTGCTGCAAGAACAAAGTTGGCTTTAATTAAGACTTATCCTACCAACGGATATTCTCTATCCGTTGAAAGCCAAAATTGTTCTATCAACGGATATTCATTATCCCTTGATAGACAAATACATTTCTGGTAATTTTATCCTTCAACGGATAAAATGGCGTTGTTCATCAACGGATAACTATTTCCCTTATCCGTTGAAGTGTCACGTCAGTTACTATAAGTGAGTCACAGCCGTTGATTCTTTTACTCAACCGTTGATACAGATATATAGTGTTGTATGTAATTGTATTTAAGGTAGTTTTCAGAATTTTTACAGTTTTCTTTGTTCTTGAACGACTGTAACTTACTTAAAAGTATCATTTAATCATTTTATTTACGTTTTAATTCAAGAAAGTATAAAAGCCCAATTGAACTCTTATTCTCACTTTACGCTTTCTTGCAATTCTTATTCTCTTTCTCTCTAAATTTTCAAGTTTTTATCTGCAACCTCTACTCATAACAATGGCACCAGTAGTCAAAATTATGTCTCGAACATGATTTGTTTATGAAAAGAATAATTTCATAGCCTTGGTTGAAAAGAATGAAGCCCATTTTGATTATCACAAGATGATGGACTTCATCAAAAACTGCAAACTAAGCTATGCAATGCTGGAAGCCCCAACCATCTACTGTGAGGTGATTGAGGAGATATGGACAACTGCAGAGTTCAACTCCACAGATATGACTATTGCCTTCTCTCTCAAAGGTAAGGACTATTGCATTAATTGTGATGATTTACAATCTTGCTTTAAGTTGCCTGAGAATAATGCAATGACACCACACACTGATAAAGATGTCTCTGCTATGCTAGATTCCATAGGCTATGCATTTGATTCTGCTAGTTTAGGTAGTATTAGAAGGAAAGGCCTTAGGAAAGAATGGAGTTTTCTTGGAGATGCCTTTATTAAGGTTTTCTCTGGGAAGATTAGCAATTTTGATGCTATCACTTCATCTCTTGTTAATATGCTCTACATGCTAGTTTCTGATAGGTACTTTAATTTTAGCAACTGTGTTATGCTAGAATTAGGTTCCAGATTAGGTAACAAAGCTAATAGACCACATAACATCTACTATGCTAGATTCTTTATGTTATTGGCTAACCATGTTGCTGAAGGTTTGGTTATATCCAATGAGAATAATAAACTCAAATGTTGGGCACAAGAGAAAAGGGTCCTTGCAGACCTTTTGAGAATGAACCTCAACAGCCAGGTGCCATTGGTATACTTGCCAATCATGATTGCACCACAGGTAAGTGAGGTAAATACTTCTATAACTCCTACTACTTCCAACCCCACTGTTTCTTTGCCTTCTAGTGTGGCTATGGAACCTGTGTCCTTGTCCAAACAGGCTCCTACCAAAGCCACCAAATCTAAAGTTTCCAAAGTCAAGTCAAAGAAACCTACCTCTGTTGTTTCTCAAAAGACAACAGTTGTAACAACTACCATAAACCCTGAAGGGAGTGAACAGGGTGTGAGTGGTGAGGGGAGGGGTGAACATCAAAAAGCCCCCCAGGATAAGGTGGGAGAGGTGAGTGGTACCCAAACCAGCCAAGCCACAGTCTCTCAAAAGACTGTGGTGGTTCAAAAGGAGTCCAGCACATCACTAGTTGCATCCTCCCAAAAGGATGTAACTATTGAAAATAGTCCCCAACCAAGGACACAGAACAAAAGAGGGAGGGACACTAAAGCCACACATTCACCATTTAAAGCCTTTTCAAGGAAGAAGGAGGCCAAAACCCTAGTTTCCACACAAGGGACACACACACAGCACAGATACATCCACCAGTATCTGTGCCTTCTCAAGTTCAGCTTGATGTGATTCCAGCAAATGTGGAATCACAGCCCCATTCTCTCAATATAGAAACACACCATTCATCAAACTCTCCAACACCCTCTCTGGATGTGGATATGATATTCACATCAATTCCTGATTCTCCCTCATTAAAACTCAGGGAGGAGCCCCACTCAAAACCTGATGATCATCATCTTTTAGATGATTTGTTGGATCATCAGCCAATTCTTTCAGATGTAGTTGAAGAACCTGTGTTACCTCCCTTAAAATCAATCCACGCAGATTCAACAATTATGTCACTTTCCATATCTACATCTTTTCCTTCCTCAACGGATATCTCTCATCCGTTGACAAGTGGTTGTTCTTCAACGGATAAGCTTAACAGCAGTTATCCGTTGATACCATCAGTTTCTACTTCAACGAATACTCCCTATCCGTTGATGGTCTCTACACACTCAACAGAAACAATTCCCACTGTAGAGGACATGGCAACTGTACAATCACTTTTAGGTTTGAGGGAAGGGAGTGATCTTTTGAGTGAGAGGCTGGGTTGCTCCCAGGCAAAAGGAGAGGTTGAGAGTCACCAAATGCATGCTATTTCTTCCAGCATGGCAAAAGTGAGTGAGAGGAGTGCCACCTTAGAAGGTGAAGGTGAGGGTGTGAGGGTGTGTGTGAGCCAGGGGGAGCCCCTGATGCAAGAACAGAGAGAAATTGAGAGAAAGGCAGGTACAGAAGCTATAAGGGTGGATCCAGCCATTGCTAGTGAGTTAATGAAAGTGGATGATGCAGATAAGGAAAGACAATTTCAGCAACATTACAAAGTTGTCATTGATAACATTTCCTTGGATGCTGACACTTTTACTCACCCTGTTTCAGCCTATCAATTATTGGCTGCACAGGGCAATGTGGAGGCAGAACAGACACTACACATTGTACACACTTCAGAATCTCTTCTCAGAGACAAAGCTGCTGTCAACAGGCTGCCTTCTCAAGCTGGTGAGCCATCTGAAGAATTTGGAGTAAATTCTAATGATGATGACTCTAATTCTTTGAATGAGAGCATGAACTTAGGGGGAGTAGCAGGCCCAAGTTCTGTTCCTAATCTTCCTGCATGGGCATGGGCAAAACCATCAACACCAGGAGAGTTTGGTGTCACTTTGGTCAGACAAGTCATGACAATTCAGCAGGCCCTTCAGGAGACTCAGGATGCTGGTACCAAGGCAATTCTTCAAGCTCATCTGGACTCTCTGCATCTCTTGCAGTTGCAGCATTACCAGCAAAATCTAAGTGTGGATGAGCTCAAGCTGGACATTGCTGATCTGAAATCCTACAATGCTGAGAAATTGGATTCACTTATACCCTATGGTACTATACAAGATTTGTTGGGGAGACTGAGGAAAGCATCTGATGCTGACAAGAGGCTGGCCAGATTGGAAGATAGGGTTCAAATCATTGAAGACTCTATGGTCACCATTCTTCAGAATCAACAAACTCAAACAAATCTACTCATGCAGCTGGCACAAGCACAAGGCTTGACCCCTACCCTTGATGATAACAAAAAGGGGGAGAATAAAAGGGAAGGGGAAGGAGAGCCATCTACAACAGTTCAGATCTCTCAAGTGCTAGTTCCTGTCATCACAACTTCTCCAACTATTCAAGTCAAAGGAAAGCTAGATGGAATTGATCTAATCTAGATAGCAGCAGCTGAATTGCAAGTCAAAGAGCAAAGGAAGAAGATTGATGAAAAGATGCAACTAATATTTGGTTCTACAACTTCTCAATCACAATCTGTGAAGCATAGCACAAAAGTGGAATCAATTATTATGGAACTCAAGCCAGTAGGGAGGCATAAGGATGGAGAAACTTCTTCCAAAGATCTGCAACCTATGGTTCTCAAGCCCAACAACAGATCCAATAAGGACTCTACAAAGAGTCCTCTAAAAGAGGTGGATTTTCCTCTTCCAAAAGCTGACGAGGACAAGCTTTTAGGTAGAAGTATTGCATATCTCAAAAAGACCATGGATGAGGCTGTAAGGAGAAACATGGCTATTGTCTTCAGAGAGGGAAAGAGCATATGTGTGATGCAAGGACATCCCAAATTCTCAATAGCCAAGAGGGAAGAAACCAAAAGGTTGAAGGAAGAAGCCAAACAGCTAAAGGCTGACAAAAGAGCACAAGCAAGGCTTGAAAAACAGCTAAAGTCAAGTCAGGCTGAGGAACAAAAAGAAATTGAAGACAAAGGTGAAGATGAAGCTATGGGGGACATGGTTGGTACTGAGATGGAGGAAAGAAGTAAGGAAGAATGGCAGAAAGGGAAAAGAAAGAAGGTCAATGCAAAGAGAAAGAAGGTAGATAAGACTGAAGAAACCCAATCAATATCCAAACCACTACCCTCTATTCCTGAACCAATTGTACCTGACCCCTTCATGAATATTCATGGTGAAACAATCATTCCCAAGGAGGAACCAATTGATTGGGACACCATCAAATTGCCCACCTTCCTAACCTCTTCTCCACCATCAAAGAAGCAGAAAAGAAGAATCAAATCAACACCCTCTAAAGCCTCAATCAAATTCACACAGAAGCCTAAGCCTAAACCTCAAACCTCTAAAGATGATTATGTTCACATCTGTGACATAAAAGAATTTTCAAACATTGAACTCTATCTGGATGAGCTGGAGGATGTACGGGGAATAGCTGCCTACAGACAGCTACCTGAGAGACTAGTGTTCAAATGCAAAGGAGCTGGGGAAAGAACATGGCCTCTTCACAGAATTCTGAATGAAGGCTACTCTACCTTGATTAGAGTCTACTCAGCCATACAGAAGGATTCTGGCTTTACCAGGACTGCCAAGACTGAGATTCTCAACAAGATTGCCAATATAAGGAAAACTTGGAGGGAGCCAAATGCCTTGCCTAGAACTTTACTCATTCAAGAAAGAGGAATTATAATTCACAAATCACCTCATTGGTTGATGGAGTTCAGAGACAACAAAGGAGTCAGAAGATTTTTCAGAATTGAAGATCAGCTAAAGATTGCCAGTAATGAAACTCTCAAGGATATGCAATCTAAGTTAGATATCAAAGAAGAAGATGAAGCTGAATTCTACAGACAACTTCAACTTCAAAAAGAGGAGAATGACAGGAGGCTAGGAAAGAAAATCAGGGATCAAAGGAAAAGAAAGTAATTTGCTCAGGCTAAAGGAGCACCCTTGGAAACAATGTAATTCTTCAATCCCATCTCAGCATATACATTTTTGTAGCACTTTTGAATTTCTACTCTGTTACAGTTTATATATTTGTTAGGTGTTTTGTTATCATCAAGCTAAACCCAAATTTATGCCTACAGTTCTAGTAGACATAAATAGGGGGAGATTGTTAGGAATATGTGTATTACTTTGATGATAAGTTAAGCAAAACACTTAAGTAGAAATCTAGTGTTTGTAGCCTCAACGGATAAGACCATCTTGGCTATCCGTTAAAGGAGTAGCTTTACTTAGCAATAAGTTTAGTATTGTAGCACATTTCACTCTCTGGTATCAAGCTGTAATTCTTAGATGTTGTTAGGAAATAATCAGTCATGTTGACTACTAATGGATGTACAAATAGGAGGGCTAATTGTAAATATTTCATGCCTTGTAATTTTGTATAAGTGAAGAAGTGTCAACGGATATTGAAGACCTTCAATGGATAAGAAACAATGCTTCAACGGATAATATCCATCAACGGATAAGTGCTTCAACGGATAAAGACTTCAACTGATAATGCATCAACGGATAAAGCTTCAACGGATAAAGCCTCAACGGATAAGGCATCAAAGGATGAAAGCTTCAACGGATGTTTAGTTCATTAGCAGTTGATAGTGACAATTCACAAGCTGACAGAGGCACATGGATTGACAGAGACATACTGGAATGTGGAAGCCTCTAGGAGGAATCAAGAAAATGCAGCATTTCCATTCTGATGCAAACAAGGAAATATTCAAAGATTTACAGATTACTCTAGATTGCATTGGATAGAGAAATGAAGAAGAAACATGTGAAGAATCTTTTCAATTGTATTTTACAGTTTGTCTTCACTTGTAAACTTGGTGATATATATAAACCAAGTAGCAGCTAGTAATTAGACATGAATTTTCCTTGAGCTGTTTAGAAATATCAAAAGAGAAAATCATCTAGTTTGTACTAGGAAGCAGCTGTGATTTAATCACAGATTTTCTGAAATAACACATCTCTGGTGGAACAATAAATCCACCAGAAAAGTTTTTTTAAGTTCTTTCTGTTCATTACATTTGTGTTCGAATATATATCTGTCTGCATCAGCTTCAAGCAATTCACACACATTTGATCACTCAAACACTTAGCCTTAGAAACTGCTCAAAACTTAAAAAAGTTTTGAGATTTACATTCAACCCCCCTTCTGTAAATCTCATTGTTAGTCCACTGGGAATAACAGGGAACAAGTTCAAAAGCCGTGTTGGAGGTGGCAGGGATGGAGAATACCGGTGAGCTTTTGGGGATGGAAGAGTATATGAAGAGATTTAAAATGCCTGCAAAATTAAGGAAAATCAATGTTGAGAAGGAAGAACCGAAAAAGATTAATGTTGAAGGTGAAGGATGTAACGAATATGAGGTGATTAGAAACAAGAATGTTGCGGAGCTTAAGAAAAAAGTTGATGAACTTGGATTAAAGAAGATATCAGGTGACTTGTTTTCGAAGAATCCTTCGAAGAAAAAGGATAAGACTGCTGGAAGTTAAAGTGAATCATATTTTCCCAGTCATGAGCTTGAACAGGAAAATGGCGATGCTGACATTGTCACATCAAAGGTACAATTTTTACTTACTTGTACATCTATCAGTATTTTATGGTAAATTGTTGTGCCACCTGCTTATTATTGACTTGAATACACTAATATTTTAGAAATCTAAAAAGGTGAAAAGAGCTGAGGTCGGAGCTGGCCCAAGACCTCGTTCCAAGGCTATGATAGTTGGTGATTTACCTACAGCTGAGGTATGATTTTATTTTATAATTTGTGTTATTTTTTTTCATTTTTTTCTTGTTTTATTATGTCTTTTTTTTTCTGGTCATCTAAACATGTGGAACTCAGGAACATTTTTTGATTAACTTTTTTTCTTATTTTATTATGTCTTTTGTTTTATTACTGATCAATTTTTGATCTATTTGTCAAATTTGATTAGCTTTTAATTTGGAAGTAAATTATAATGCTTTTTATTATGCCTTTTCTTTTCAAGGCAAAAGATGCTTCACCTGTTCCTCTGACAGAGAAGCTTAAAAAGATGAAAATGACAACTCCTAGTTCAATGGAAGCGTACAATGAGCTTAGAAGACGTCAAAAAGCCCAAGAGGAAATTGAGGCTATTCAGTCACAATCTCATCCACAATCTGAGCCGGAGAATTTGCAAACACAAATTGGTTCTCTTGTTTACCTTCATATATTTTTAGTTGTCTTGTCTTTAACCAAGTTAATTAAATTTATGTATTTATTGGTTGGATAGATGAACCTGAAGAGTCGAAAAAGAGAAAGCGAGGAAAGACAAGAATGGATCATGTCCATAGAAGAACGGAGAAAAGAGTGATTACCACCAACAAGAAGTCCCAGCCTGTATCAACTGATGACAAATTAGTATCGGAGTTCAGCCATTCTCTGGGGACAATCGTAAGGGATTATGTATCACTAACTTGTGTTAGTTGGAGTAAAGTTCCAAATAAAGATCTCTTGTAGGAGTATGTCAAGGTAAACTGTATATTTTTTAGGGATATAATTATGTGTCATATTTTTTATGTAGTTGAGTAATTTTAAATAATTCTTAAGAATCATATGTTTTCTTAGGAAAAATATGTCATTCCTGAGGAGAGTAAGAAATGGGTATTTAAAGGAATGACAGATCAGTTTAGGACGTATAAATGTCACATCAAGGCCAGCCATTATACTGCTTACCCATCAGATGAGGAGAGATTGAAAAATAGGCCTAGAGAAATTCCTCTTTCTGACTTCAAGATACTTTTAAATTATTGGGCTGATGAGAAAGTACAGGTAATAATAACTTAAATCAACAGTCGTGTTTTTCAATTTATATTGTGTATAGTTTTAATCACTTTCTGTCCTTGTTTGTAGGAAAAGGCTGAAAAGAACAGAAAAGCACGAAGTAAAGTGGAAGACACACATACTACTGGTCCTAGGAGCTTCGCCCAAATTCGCAATAAAATGGTACTAAAATTCTTTTGACGTTAAAACTGAAGACGCTAAATTTATGTAATTGGTTTTGAAATTAATTTAATCAAAGATATAATTTAAAAGCTTCCCTTGAGTATTAAGAATTTCTCAGCTTCAGTTTATCAGAACCTGTATCGTAGGCTTTTATTAAATAAAATTTGATGGATTAGAAATAGGATATATTTATAAATAGGACATATTTATTAATAGGATATATTTATAAATGGGATATATTTATAAATGGATTTATGAAGTAGGAAATATTCATAATTGTGATTTAGAAAGTAGGACATATTTATAAAATACCCTGTTTTTTATGGAAGGAACTTGAAAGGGAGGTGGATCCTGAGAATCCAGATGAGGAACTGGAAGTTGATCCCGAGGACCCTGATAAGGAACCTCCGGCACCGATATCAGATGCTCATATTTTTGTAGAAACCCGCAAACGAAACCCCAAGCGTGAGTACAAGGTCCCCACTGAGGCGGTTATGAAAAAAATTGTAAGTTAAAATTTAAACTCTGATTTTCCCTTTGAAATCTAGATGACATGTGAGATTGGGATATATGAAATTTGCTTGGTCGTAATATTTTGCATAAATGTATGTGACTGGTCGTAATGTTATGAAATCTGCTTGTTCAAAACATAGTAAATTTTAGATACAATGTTATTAGATTTACATTTCCTCACTCTGAGAGTGTTGAGACTGGTCGTAATATATTGGTCTACAGGATGACATTGGCAAGATTCTCAAAACTGGAGGAAATGTTGAAGCTGCAAATAAACTGGTTTATGGTAGCAAGGAACACGACCCGTCTTTTCTTGTTGGGAGGGTTTCTTTGAAAAAAGAATTTAAGGAAAAGGCTGCAACTTCAACCACAGTTCAGGATGATCAGTATGTGGCAGAATTTACAGCAAAGATCCGTGCTCAGCTTGAAAAAGAGATGGACGAGAAATTAGACAGGAAAATTCAGGAGACGCTGAGAAAGTTGGCCAAGAAAAATCCTGAACTGAAAATTAACTTTGTAGATGGCAATAACTCCAGTGATGGCAACCCCAGTGCAGAAGGAAACTCTAGTGCAGAAGGCAACTCTAGTGCAGATGGAAACTCCAACTCCAGTGTCGATAATGATATTGATGTTTAAGCAGCTACTATAGCTACTTATTTAAGTACTTTTATGAACTTGATATGGTATTAAGTAGTTAATGGAAACTTAATACGTACTTTGGAACTTTTATTTTGGATTGGTTTTGGAACTTTGTAATATTAGGATGAATTTGTACCTTGGTTAAATTCTGAAGCTGACTGTATTTAATCCTTAATGTTATGTATTGATCAAGTTGTATCATTTCATTGGAAGTAGATTTAGGTTTTATTACATTTTCAAAATCAGAAAGTGTGACCAATATTACATTTTGGTATGTTCTTATTAAAAATATAAGAGAGTGTAATAGTAGATTACACGAATGTTTAAAAAAGGTGGTGTTACAATAGGCTATAAAAATGTTACCAAAACAATTTAACTGTTTTACAATCTTGTGTTACAATAGCTAATATGGTGTTGCAAAAGAGTCTATTCCAACACATATTTAGGTGTTACTATAGGGTTATGTATGATGCAACAAAACTGTGGTTACATTTTCAACTTGTAACCATAGAAATAGAAAATGTAACTATAGGTACTCTATTGTAACAAATTGAGAGGTGTTACCAAAATTTCAAAAAATGTAACCATAGACCCTATTGTAGCAGGCTCAAATCCAACACCCCCTTATTTTCAAAAAGTGTAACCATAGCCAATAATTTGGCTTTAGGTAACATTTTTTGGTCATTTTAACACTTTTTTTTGTGTTGCTACAAGTCAAATATAGTGTAGTGAATATAATGCCTCCGAATATGAATGTGGCTCAAAAGAAGAAGTTTCTGCATAAGGTGAAGTGGTACATGTGGGATGAACCATATTTGTTTAGACAAGGAGCTGACTAGATCATCAGGAGATGTATCCCATTCTGTGAGACGAAGGGGATATTATGAGACTTTCATTCCACAGTTTATGGTGGACATTATGGTGGTGAAAAGACAGCAGCTCGTATTCTTCAAGCAGGTTTTTTCTGGCCTACATTGTTTAAGGATGCATATCAGTTCATTTTAAGGTGTGATCGTTGCCCAGGAGTTGGGAATCTTTCCAGAAAGGATGAAATGCCTTTAAATGTGCTACTTGAAGTTGAGGTCTTCGATGTTTGGGGAATCGATTTCATGGGACCATTTATCTCGTCCTGTAATAATCAGTACATCTTGCTGGCAGTCGATTATGTCTCGAAATGGGTAGAAGTCAAAGCTCTACCGACTAATGATGCAAAGGTAGTTTTGAGTTTTCTTCATAAGAAGATATTCACAAGGTTTGGAACGCCACGAGTTATCATAAGTGACGTAGGGTCGCATTTCTGCAATCGTAAGTTCACTTCTATGATGCAACGCTACAATGTGAATCATCACATTGCTACTGCCTATCATCAGTAAACTAAATGGTCAAGCTGAAGTATCTAATAGAGAGATCAAGCGCATTCTAGAGAAAGTCATTTTTCCGTCAAGGAAAGATTGGTCTTTGAAGCTCAATGAAGCTGTTTGGGCTTATAGAACAGCATACAAGACTCCACTTGGGATGTCCCCGTTTCAACTTGTTTATGGTAAGGGATGTCATTACCTGCGGAGCTTGAGCATAAGGCTTATTGGGCATTGAAGAAGTTAAACCTTGATCTAGATGCAGCTGGGAAGAAGCGAATGCTTTAGTTAAATGAACTTGATAAATTTCGACTTCAAGCGTACGAAAACAACAAAATATACAAGGAAAAGGTAAAAAGGTGGCATGACAGGAAGCTATCGCCTAAGTCATTCGTGCCGGGGCAACAAGTTCTTCTATTCAACTCTTGTCTCCGACTTTTTCCTAGAAAGTTGAAATCAAGGTGGTCTGGACTATTTATCGTCAAAACTGTGTTTCCACATGGAGCGGTGGAGATTTTTGAGAACGATCTGGGCCAAGCATTTAAAGTAAATGGTCAGAGATTGAAGCACTATTATGGAGATGCGGCAAATCGTGAAGTGGTTAGTGTCGTTTTATTGTCAACTTGATCGCATAACTCCACGTCAAGATAATGACGTAAAAGAAGCGCTTCTTGGGAGGCAACCCAAGATATGAGACCATAGGGCACCTTAGAATATATTACTTTATCCACAAACCCAAAAAAATTAGAAAAAAAGTTACAGAATTTTTTTTTTCCGGAAGCCTAGCATGTGCCTGTATGCGAGGAGCGCACGACCGCGTGCCAGCAGGCGCCTGCGTGCTGGTGCCACGCGACCGCGTGCGTCCCTGACTGTTGAAAAATCATTTTTCAGCCTAAAAAAACAAAACAAAACAAAAAAAAATTCACAAAAAAATATAACCCATTAACCCACGATTTCCCCCCATACCTTGCCACAATCCCCACTCCTAAACATACTCTAACCCTAATTTTGCCCTATAAATACATACAACCTCTCCGTACACATCCCACACACTTTCACTCTACAAAATCTCTCCTACACACCAAACACAAACTCTCCAACTCTTATTCTCAGTTTTCATGGCCCCAAAGAGATCAGGAACTGTGGGTAGCAGCAGCACCAACCCGACTGCTACTGATTCTTCGAGGAATACTGCTGCGAGGCCCCGATTGTTGGATAGGGCTATTAAAGAAGAGTACACCAAGCTTCTGACTAAGCCTATTATGAGGGAGAGGGAGTTCTTGCCATCAGGGAGGGATGGTGAGTTGCTACCGATGATTGCTGAGAAAGGATGGATTACATTCTGCGAGTCACCTGAGGCGGTTCCAATGAGTATCGTTCGCGAGTTCTATGCGAACGCCAAGGACGACAAGAATAGGTTTTCAGTTGTTCGTGGGCTTACTGTTGATTATCAGCATGAGACGATTTGTCGGGTGATTGGACAGCGACAAAGGAAACCACAAGAGGAGCATTGGAATGCAAAGGCCCCTGAGGACTTTAATTTGGACTTGATTATTGCTACTCTCTGTCAGCCGGGCACAGTGTGGAAGTTCAAAAGAGGATCCAACGATTATCTTAGTTTCCCTGCTATCGCAATGAACATGTATGCTCGTGCTTGGAATGCGTTTATATGTGTTAATATTCTTCCTTCTTTGTATGCACATGAGGTTACAGTAGAGAGGACGAGTTGTTATGGGGAATTCTGAATAATGAATATTATGTGGACCTTGGTGAGTACATCTACCAAGGGATTTTGAAGTTTTTGAGGGGGAAATCGCAATACTCTATCCCGTATGCCTCTATTGTCATGAAGCTTTGCAAGGCAATTGGAGTCCAGCGACATTCTTATGAGCAGTTACAGATGCCGGCTGCTCCTATTGATTCATCGACTTTAAATGTGATGCAGGAGTGGACGGGTGGAGAGCCCGAGTCACATGGTTTGGGGTATCACCTTCCAGGAGGAGTTCCAACAGCTGGTGCTACCATGGCTATGCCCAGTCAGGCTCAGGGAGAGGCAGGCTCTTCGAGAGCTCAGGGAGGAGATGGTTCGGGATTGGCTGATGTCCAGTATAGGAGGCTTTCAAGGAGGATGGATGTGATGTATGAGTCGCATAGTCGGTTTGCGAAGGAGCTCACCCAGGCACTTGGGACTGCATTTAGAGGCCTTGGAGCTAACATCCAGTGGCCCGTTTTTGGTGAGAATTCTGCTTATCCACCTCCTGACACTCCACCCTCTGAGGGTGATAATGATGATTCGTCTGAGTAGGTATACCCTATGTTCCTTTCTATTACCTTCACTGGGGACAGTGAAGATTTTAAGTTTAGGGGTAGTAGTTAAGGAACATATTTGTGTGTGTCATGTAGTTGGAACATATTTGTGTGTGTCATGTAGTTGCATTTTCATGTTAGTTTAGTTCATATAGTTGCATATTTTTTCCATATAGTTTTTTAAAGGATTTATAGCTTTATTTATCATGTCATATAGCTCATGCATATACCATGATCCCTTTGTGTTGCTTTACCTATTAATATGTGATATTGATGTGAGTGTAGTGATAGCGTTAAAGTGATGTTGAATCTTGTTAGGTTGATATGCATGCTAGAAACACTTGTAATTTCACTAAGCCTTAGAGTATGCATGCTAGGCTCTTAATGATAAAAGACATGAAAGGATAAAAATTGGAGAAAAAAATTAAAATTCATTGCTAGTTGTGGCTAGGCGTCAAATGGCTAGTAGCCGGCTCGTATTGTATACGAGTAGTCTAAGGTTGAGCAAGATGGAGCCAAACGCACTTGCTCAGAAATTGAAAAAAAAAGAGAAAAAAAAAGAAAAAAAAAATTGGTTTAATGCACAATTGATCACAAATGGGCTCTTTGGTATTCGAGTTATTAAGTTCTTAGGGGACTTTGTGCCTAGTGATCTAAGGCTTTTATAGTCTGGGATCCGCTAACATAACGCTCACTAAATGGTTACCATTGCATAAGTCTTTTGTGGACCTCACTCATTGAATGATCAAATAAGCATTTGTTTTATGTGTTGAATAAAAGCATGATTCCATAATAAACTCCAATAATCTTGAAGTGTTATAAGTCATTTTGTGTCTAGAATATATTCTTCGTATAAGCTTGTGATTGCCTTGAGAATAATTAAGTTATGGTGATTGATCTAGTTTTGAAGCATATCTGTTAAGCATTCAAACACACCATGTTTCTAGTTGTATGTTAGCTTGCGTGATTTGATTGATCTTCAGTCGCCTAATTGCATTTGTTGATATGTCATGTGTTAGTGGGTTTAGTCATCGCGAGGGGATCGTTGCATTCATGCATATTTTATTCTAAGTTTGAGTCTGTGATGCTTGAGGACAAGCATCGATTCAAGTTTGGGGGTGTGATAAGTGGCATTTTATACCACTTAGAGCGTCTCATAACGGCTTGAATTGGTGTCTTGAACTCAAGTATTTTGTGTATTTGACGCATTTTCTAGTGTTTTTACATTTCAGGGTATAACTTGCTTAGATAGGTGGTTTGCATCAAATAAAGCTTAAGAAAGTGCTTGGAATCAGTTTAGGAGTGATGAGCGAAGAAATCAGCAAAAACAGAAGCAAAATAAAGTATTTTCCAGAAGGGTAGCACGCGACCGCGGGCCTGGAACAGGCGACCGCGTGCCAGCAAGCGGCCGCGTGAAGACATCAGGCGACCGTGTGCGTGCGAATTTTTCAGAATCTGGATTTTATTAATTCAAGTACAATTGGGCTTCTGTTAGCGCTGGTTTTCTTGGGCTAATATATAAACCTTATGGGAAGACGTTTTCTTCATCAAGAGCAGGGCAAGAAGATTGAGAAGACCGTTTAGCATGCAACAACAAAGAAGAGGAAGCATACGTTTATCTTGTGATTCTTTTAATTCGTTATAACAGTGGATGCTAGTTTTCTTTATGCTTTGAACCTTAATACTTTTGTGACGTACTTCATTATTTATTAAGTATTTTTCATCTTTATATTGTTGTGTTATTATCATGCTTTCATATGAACCCATGGTAACGATGAGTTCTATTATGGGCTAATCGTGATCATGGGATCCTAGCGGATTTACTATGGAATTCTTTAGTTAATTGTTTAATACCTCGGTATGTGGTGATTGTATGATATCTAGTATAGGTTGTGCTTATTCTTCTTATATGTGTCGCGAACATGTAAGATAGTCTGTTCATCTCTTGTGAAGCGACAGTGAATCTTGAGATTTAGAACTTGCCATGCTAGCATAGGTTCATGTATGGTATGCATGATTAGTGGGTAACTCTAACCGTTTTACTTGCCCTGTGTAATCATCATGAATAACTTGCGCTTAAATCGTTATGTTGTTAAATTCTGTAGACATATAGGGTCTCAACATAATTGATGCCTATTAAACTTCTATCTTAATTATGGATGCTTGGTAGAATGGTATTCGTACAACGAAAGTTGGCGTTTATCAGTTTCGTGTTGTTCAATTAATATCATCACCATTACATGCTAAGGTTAATAACAATAACTATTAAATGAAGTAGTAGTGAAGTTAGGATCTCATGTGTGTTTAATATTGTTAATTCAAGTGTTAAATTCTTATAGTAATTAATAGTTTAACAACCTTAATTGTTATTGTCTTGGCATTGAAGAATAATCATACATTGGTGAGTAAGTGTTAATTAAATATAATTAATCAGAGTCTCTGTGGGAACAAACTAAAAATCATTCTATATTACTTGCGAACGCGTATACTTGCGTGATTTATTTAGCGCATTCTTTGTGCCTAACAAATAGGTTCTTGGTATTCTAAGCAGTGAATTCGTATTATTCGAATAGTCGCAATATGCTGAGAAGTATCCCTCACGATATAGAATAAATATGATTAATTTATTAATTAATCATATTTAATGAATTAGAGAATTTATATAAATAATGATAAAATAGATTTATTATTATTTATTTCTACTACCGACTTAATATTGAACCTATGGGAATGATTTAATGGTGGAGGAATTAATTAATAATGGCTGGTAATTATTTTTTTGTGAAATGAATAATTAATTAGAAAATTTAATAATTGATTAAATGAGATTTAATTAATTATAAATTAATTAATAAAATTTCTTAATATTATTAATTAAGAATTAAACTTTTGGAATTTAAATCAAGTGAGAGAATTATTTTCTAAAGTGTTTAGAAAAATGGATTAATGATTAATAGGTGTTTTAATTATTAGTTAATTGATTAATAAGGATAATCAATTAAAGGGTTATTAATAATAATATTTTATGGGGAAATTTTTAGCTGAAATTTTTTTCCTATAAATATACTATTATAAACCCTATTTGCCTCAACTCCAAAAAACCCCTAATTTTAAGAAGAAAAGAAAAGGAGGCAACCCTAATTCTCTCAACCCCTTCCTCCCTCCATTACTTCGATCTCTTGGTGGATAGCGGTGGAGTGCTTCACACTTGAGGAGCAGCTGCTAGAGATCTCCGTTCATCATTCTTGGATCGCTTTTAAAGGTTAGTAATCGATCCCTCGATATATTCACGATTTGTATGCAATTATATGGGTTTTATGCGATTTAATTGTTATTCACGCTTCCGTGTATGCATAAATCCCAACAAGAATACCCTTGATGAACTTAGCATAGCTCAACATCTGTTCTAGAGCTTCCGCAAAAGGTATGTGAATGTGCAGCTTCTTGAAAACCTCCAAAAACTTGGCAAACTGCTTATCGAACTTCTGCTTCTGAAGCCTTTTAGGATATGGAGAAGGCGGATAAACTTGTTTATCCCCTGTATTATCCTTAGGAGTAGTGTTTTCAACAGCATTTTTCTTCGGTTCCGCTTCGCCATCCTTTTTCTCAGCTGAATCAGCAAAATTGTCAATTTCTGGAATTTGAGAGGGCCCGAGCGCGCTCCTTACGGGCGCGGGCACGCTGCCCTTCTGGAGAAAATTTTTAGCTTCTTTGTTTTGATGTTTTTCAGGATTAGCGACCTTTCCAGACCTCAAGGTGATTACCTTAAGTTGTTCTTTGACTTCCCTCTTGCCTGGATTAGCTTCCGTATCACTCGAAAGAGTTCCTTGTGATCTGTTCAATAAGGTGTTAGCAATTTTCCCTATTTGATACTCCAGAGTCTTGATCGAAACTGCTTGGCTTTTGCACATAAATCTTAACTCCTCTTATTCAGATTTTTCATTCGAGGATGGTCCGGAACCTCCGTGAGATTTCTATTGCATCCCTGTGGCTGAAATTGCTGCCTTGGTGCAAACTGTTGTTGAAAACCAGGAGGATTGAATTGCTTGTTTCCAAACTGATGGTATGGATGTTGTCGCTGTTGCATACCACCCTGATTATTGCTCCAGTTGAAGTTAGGATGGTTGCGATTGTTAGGATGATAAGTAGCAGGAACAGGTTGCTGCGACCTCTGAAAGTTTCTCACAAACTGAGTTGATTCACTAGATATAGCACATTGCTCCGTCGTATGCGATCCTGCACAAAGATCACAAACACTCATTATTTGTTGAACACCATAGTTGGTCATAGAATCGACCTTCATAGTTAATGCCTTTAGCTGCGCAGTGATAGCTGTAGATGTATCCACCTCCAGAATTCCTGCTACCTTGCCTTGTGGTAGCCTATGAGTTGGATTCTGATATTCATTCGCAACCATCATCTCAATTAGCTCATAAGTTTCCTCATAACTCTTAGCCCATATGGCTCCACCTGATGCTGCATCGAGCATAGGTCTTGACTGTGCTCCCAATCCATTATAAAAGCAATTGATCACCATCCAGTCAGGCATTTCATGATAAGGACACTTCCTAAGCATCTCCTTATAGCACTCCCATGCTTTACATAAAGATTCACCCGATTGTTGCGCGAATTGAGTAAGAGCATTCCTGATTGCAGTTGTCTTTGCCATAGGAAAGAATTTAGCAAGGAATTTCTGAGCAAGATCCTCCCAAGTCACAATAGATCCTGGTGGTAGAGAGTGCAACCAGCTCTTAGCTTTATCCCTAAGAGAAAATGGGAAAAGTCTCAGTTTCACAGCATCTTCAGATACATTATTGAACTTGAAGGTGTCGCAGATCTCGATAAAATCCCTAATATGCATATTGGGATCTTCCGTTGGAGAACCCTCAAACTGGACTGAATTTTGCACCACCTGAATTATGCCAGGCTTGATCTCAAAGGTATTAGCTGCGATAGATGGCCTGATAATGCTAGATTGAATGTCATTGATCTTTGGTTGAGAATAATTCATCAACGCTTTCGTTGCTGTTGTTGGTTCTCCCATTGTAATGATCACTTCTTCTTCGACTTCTTTAACTTCTTCAATAACTTCTTCTTCCAATTCTTCAACTTCCTTATCTTCTTCAATTGTTTCCTTACGAGAGTGAGAACGTGTTCACATACACGCTATCTAGAGTACCTGAAACACAACAAAGTAACCATAGTAAGTAAAGTAATCTGAGCCAGTGAACTTTAACGACCACTGATGTCAAGTACATAAACTAAAAATTAACACCGACTCCCCGGCAGTAGCGCCGAAAACTTGTTCATAATAAAACACACGCGAAAATACACGCAAGCATACGCGATCACAAGTAGTATAAGATTTAAGTCAAGTTTGTTCCCACATAGACTGGTTTAGGTTAAGTTCAGATTATGCACTTATGCAACAATGTATGATTATCGTTCACAACTAAGACAAGTAACAAATTTGAGTTGATTAACTACTTAAGAGATTATACTAGCATGCATTAACTAAGAGATTAAAAGTGAATTACTTTTACGAGAATAAAACATGAGATTCTAACTTCATTAAATACTTCATTCAAAGTTTATGTCTTTATCAATAGTATGTGATGGTGATGATAACTAATCAGATAACACAAAATTAGTATACGCTATCTTTCGATATACGTATACCCTACTACTAAGCATCCACAATCAAGATAGAAGTTGAGTAGACACCAATTATGCTTATATCCTATATATCTATAAGATTTGAAAACATAACGATTTAAGAACAAGTTATCTATTATGATTACATAGGGTATGTAAGATGGTTAAAATTACTCCACGAATTATGCATGTCAATTAATACATAAACCTATGCTAGCATGGCAAGTTCTAAACCTCTATATTCACTGTCGCTTCAATAGAGATAACAAACAATTTTAGAAGTTATCTACGCATCAAAGACTAACGATCTAGAACAATCAACTATTGAAATCCATAAATAAATCCACTAGAACCCCATGACAACGATTAGTTTATGATGGAACACATCGTCACCATAGGTTCCAATGAAAATATGGTAATAAATAAGTTCAGAATACTATGATAGAATATATAAGAACTAGGGTTTAGAACAAATCAAAATAAGCATCCAAAAGTATCGCCTAAATCGAAGAATACAAAATAATGAACTAATTCTTCTTCTCCTTAGCCGTCTTGTGTGCTCTAGGTCTTCTTAATGTTCTCCCTGGCTTTCTTTTTCTTAAAAACGTCTTCTTATCTTTATATATAAGCCCCTGGATCACCTGCACACTCCAAATCTTCAAATTATAACAGAATCAAGATTCTACAGGTTTGCACTGGCGCGGCCGTGCGGCACTGGGGCGCGGCCGCACTCCTTCTCTGGAAAACATGGCGCGGGCGCGCCTGACCAAGCGCTGGCGCTGACCTTTTGTTGGAATTCTGAATTTTTCTTGATTTGTGCACCTTTCTTCTTGCGATCTTTCTCGACTCCATTCCTGACCTCGTATCAAAATATTATCATATGAAAAGCTCATTTCCTCCTCCGGCTAATGCCTTGTAACAACTAAACATAAAACACATCAAAAATACCAAATACTTGAGTCCAAAATACCAACTTAAGCCGATAAGAAGCGTTTTAAATAGATATAAAATTCACTTATCACACCCCAAACTTAAATCGATGCTTGTCCTCAAGCATAAACAAACTCGACACTAATAACAAAACTACTGCATGAATGCAACTAATATGATAATGCAACGATCCCCTCAGAATAACCATAACCAATCAACAAGCAAATATCGCTAAGAATGCAATGACTTTAAACAGAGTTCAACCAAATCCAACAAACCAACTTACAAGCCAGAAACGTGCGTGTGTGCGATGCTTATCAGATATACTCTCCATACTAGATCAATAATCATATCCTATTTTTTGCCAAAACAATCATAAATTTATAAATAGAATGAGCGTTAAACACATAATGACTCACAATACCTCAATTTTACTAGAGTTAGACAATGATTCATGCTATAATACTAAAACATAAAAAAAAAGGCTTATTTGACCGTACAATGAATAAGGTCCCAAAAGACTTATACAATAATACCTGTGTAGCGAGTGTTAGGTTAGCGGATCCCAGACTATACAAGCCTTAGGTCACTAGGCATAAAGTCCCCTAGAACTTAATTGCTCGAGTATTAAAGAGCTCACCCTTGGTCAATTCTGTATATACTAACATATTTTTTTCTTTCTTTTCTTTTTTTTCAATCATTCTGAATGAGTGTGTTTCGCTCCATCTCATTCAACCCTAGACTACTCATAAAAATATAAGCCGGCTACTAGTCATTTGATGCCTAGCTTTATTCACAACAAGCAATGAAATCCATGATTTTCCCTAGTTTAAAAATCAGTGTTCCTACGTCATTACGAGAATAGCAAAAAATTCTAAATATAACCAAGTGATTAAATTGAAACAAACAATTAAGTATGATCATGATCTAGTTCAAAAGCAACCTACAAGACTTGTGAAAAAACTTTGTCTTTGGGCATGCAAATCAATTCATTAGGACTTAATCATCCCTCTATTCGACATCACTACACTCAAATTAACATCAATTAATCAATCAGAATCAGCTCAACCTACGGGATCATGTTATATGCATGCAAATATAACTAAATGGACTCACATACAAACACGGACAAATATGCAAACTAATAATATGAACTAAATGAACAAACATGCAAAAATACAAATGAACTACTACTCAACATGCAATATGAATCTATAGGGACACAACTAGAGTCGGCCAAACGGTCGGTCCATGCGGGCCGGGCCGAATTCCTGGCAGGCCGGTTCACTACTCAGGTAACTCATGGACGACACGTATACCTGTGTCTGTCGTGCCGTGCCGGGCCGGTTAGACAGGAAATATAATCGTGAACGGCTTGCGAATAAAACGAATTTGGCGTTCTGGCGAATAAACCAATGAACAGGCGAATAACGAATGAATAGGCGAATAACGAATAGAGTTGTTTTGTGTTCTGTAACTCCTGTAGTCCTGTGACTTCTGTTAGGTTGGGTGTGGCGTGGAGACGATGTGCCACGTGCCTTTAATCTCCTTTTTTTTATATTTTCTTTTTTACTTATACTGCTGACTGCTGACTGCTGTACAGTGTACTAAATTTTTTTATGTTTTGTTTTTTACTTGTACAATGTACTAAATTTTTTTTATGTTTTGCTTTTTATTTGTACAGTCAAATACATTTTTGCATTTCTGTTTTTACTTTATTTTTTTTGGTTTTCTGTTTTTTATTTACATTTTCTTATATTGAAAAAAATTATCATCGACTTTTTAACATATTTCAACATTTTTAACATTATTTTATTAGATTTCTAAAATTTTATTTTTAATCGTATTTTTAAAAAGTTAGTTTTTGACAAATAAATTTGTTAGTTTAAAAAATAAAGTTAGTTTTTGCAAATGAATTAGTATGTTACAGAAGGAAAAGAGGACGGTACCTCTATAAATTTTATTAATTATAAAAAATGTTATAATTGATTCGAGAGGACTCCTCTCTAAAAACACGGAACAAACCGTGTTTACATTTTAAATAAAATACAAAATAATTTGAATAAAAGGTGATTGATTTCGGCTACTTTGAATACAAAGCAAACAAAAACATTTAAATCTGTTGGGTTTTTTCGGTACTACTTGTCTCAAAAAATAATTTCAAACATGCGAGGATTGTCTCGAAGTACAAGAGGTGCCTGCAAATTTCATAAGTAATATAAATAAATTCGACTCAATTTCATAATTAAATAATTTTGAAACTCGCACATAAATAACAAACAAGTTCCGCATATAAATAAAAAAAATTCGAACATAATTAATATAAAGTATTCGAACATAAAAATTGTACAGAGGCATGGCAAAAAATTTACTAAAAGGTTACAAGTCTACAGAACAATTACAGGCTACACCTACAAGTTAGGTTGATAATTAGGTTGATAAAATATATTTTAAAAATCTTACTTGATAAACCTTAAAGTTGTCACCGACCCGAAAATAATTGAGCATCTCAATTCTCAATGTGGCAGTTTCTTAAATTATAGATTTATGCATTCCATATAAATTACTATAATATTCGCGTGTAAGGCTAACAACATCTGTCTATTATCTTTTCAAATACACCTTCCGAAATCTCTCTCTAAAATCTATCCCTAATTAATAAGTCAATTACCTAATTTACCATCAAACAGCGTTCACATAAAATTCAAGAAAAAACACAGCAAAAAATATAAACATAAATTTAAGAAAAAACATAAAATTTATAGAATTCTTACCAGCTTCAGGTCGAGGGGGTCGCATCACATTTACTTGACTCAAGCCTTGAGATGATTGTGTGCCTCTTCCTTCTTCCATTTTCTTAATATGCTTGCCTGATTTTTTGAAAGTTCCGCCAGATAATTTCGCCTTGCCTGATTTTTTTAGAGTTCTGCCGGATTATTTTGTCGCCTTGCCTTGCTGGATTTTTGTGATTATGTGAGTTAAGTGTGTGAATGTGAGTTGAGTTAAGTGTGTGAATGTGAGTTGAGTTAAGTGTGTGAGTGTTGATGATTGTAGTTCGGGGAGTTGAAGAGGTGAAAGAGTGAAAGAAAGAGAGATATCAGAGAGATTAAGAGTGAAAGAAAGAGAGAGACCGAGAGAGACCGAGAGAGATTAAGAGTGGAAGAAATTGAGAGATATAGAGAAATATTTATAAGTAAGGTGACCGTTGAAGCTTGAAGGTGAACGTTGGAGGAGCAGAGGACCGTTGGTGATCTGATGGAGCAGAGTTACCGTTCGAACGTGTGCCGGTTAAGAGTGAAGGTGAACGCGTGTCGAACGAACAAATAATTCGCGTGCCTGTTGTGTATTCAGACAAACGAATAATTCGCGGGCCGAACGAATTATTCGTGGTTCACCTGCTTTCAGATTTTTAGTTCGGTTACGAATCCGGGCCGGTTCCGGTTTCACAAAATGATATTCGTGTTCAGTTCGTTAGACTAGACGGTTTGAACCGAATAATTATTCGTTCATTTACGATTCGAATCATACGAATTTTGACGAGCCCAATTACGAACGGGCTGAGCCAAACCGCTCGTTTGGCCAGCTCAGACATAACACACACTACTAATTCTTACATTATCACCCCTAAACTTAAAATTTTCAATGTCCTCATTGAAGGTAATAACAAGGATATAAGGCATACCTAGTCGTCAGTAGGATCACCCTCCTCGTGTGGAGTATCAGGTGGCGGGTACACAGTATCACTAATTACGATTTTCCCCCGTATGCGGACCTCCGCGGTTGGTGTATGTTTTTTTCTATTGTAAACACAACAGTTCGTAGTAAACTGCACAAACAAAACCAAAAACAAACACATAGGCGGTTAAGGAGAGTGGAGAAGGAAGGGAAACAAGGGCAAGTTGTACCAAAAGAAAGATTTGGGGGATTCTTTCTTCCTACTTACGGGTATATATTCGATTTAAACCCTTTTTCTTTATCGATTTGGACCCTTTATATTATATTGGATGTGATTTAACTTAAGCAAATTCATGGTTATTTTCATGATTAAATGGTAGTTTTGTTCTATTAACTCCCTTTTAGTTCGTTAATATGTGATTGTATGCATTTGTTTTTCTTTCATTAGAATTAAGGTTGATTCTTAGATTTTTTGTGTTGATTTTACGTGTAATTCGAAAATTACACTTTGGAATTTTATTGATTCAGGTTACCGAATTTGGTGCTTATTAGGTGTTTGTTAATGATAATTTTTATGATGTAATTACACGTATGAATGATGTAAAATTAGAGTTGCGAGAAATTGATTTTTGGTAATTAAAATCAAAATTAAATTTTTTTTGTGTTGTTTGTGATGGTATTTGAATTCAAAATAATACCTATTTCTCGTGTAATGTTAAATACGTGGTGATTAAATTTTGTTTACAATTCTTTTATGTATGGATAATTTAGGTGATTTTGGGAATATGTTGTCAGGTCCGATTGTGCATAACATTATTTGGGATAACCATTATCATGTTAGTGAGGATGTCTGGGACGGTGTAGGGAGAGAAGAGTTGGAGAGCTATTCGGGAAATAATTTGTTGCAGGATTGGAAGTTAAGAAAACCGCAAAGGGATTTGTTACACATGCTCGGGTTTGGGATATTTGCAAACCCTCATGTTGTGTTGGCTACTGATACTAAGTTAATATCCTCTTTGGTAGAGCGTTGGAGACCGGAGACCAACACTTTATTTATGAGGCAGAGGGAGATGACTATTACATTGGAGGATGTGGGCTTCATTCTAGGGTTGCCTGTTTAGGATGATGCATGTGGGGTGATAGAGAATAAGGCTCAGTATTTTGTTAATAATTGGTTTGAGCCTTTGACCGATGAGGATGTGGGGGAGGCTTTGTATCGAAATAATATTAAGCTATCTCGGTTGGATGAATATGCCAACTATACTTATTACCCTAATCAGATTACGTACTTCAGAAAAAAATTTAATAAGTTTACATACGAAGTATAATTAACTAACCATGGGCCATAGCATAAGCAGTTGATTGTTATGTTTATGATTTATATTAATTATCCATACCAAACAAATTATGACTAGCAATGGTGCGAATAGTATACATGTTTAATCAACTAAAAACAATCATATAACATATATGGATCAACCATAATAACTTGACAGAAGATAGGCTCGAATACCACTTGTTAGATTAAATACGTTGTTAAATCTAAAGAGCTAAAAGTAGGGGGATATAAAAGTGGAGAAATTTTATTTGGGTAATACCAATATAGGTAAATGAAAAGTATCGGAAAATGGAATGCATTTATTTTGGTGCTACACAAATATAGAGATAAAAATCGTAAGTGTATTATACATGAGATTCCGGGTTTATGGGCATATGCTCAAGTTTAAAAATTCTAAAATTGACCCGAACAAAAAAAGAGAAAATTATAAAATTAACTCATTTTAATAACGATTATTCTGTATATGCAGGGTTCATAATTATAAGAATTAGGAGCCAAGTAAATTAAGTTAAACATATAAAATTTCGTGTTTAGAAAAATGATTATATATTAGAAGGATGAATAGTAAGGTAATCCACCGTGCATGGTTTAACCTCAGCTATTATGGTCTTTATAGGCACAAGTATATTCTAATATCAGTTATTATAGTCTTTGTATACATATTTTTAGATAGAATATATATAACCTTGTGAGGAATTTTTATTATGTTTAATATATGTATAAATGTGTTATATATATACAAACACATATACATGTTAAATGTGTGAAAATGAGTAATACAATAGTTAATTTGACATCTAACATATATTGTGATTAATAATCTAAGTTGTTGATATACAATAATGAAGTTATAATAAATATATTTTTATTAATAATTAAATGAGTTAGACTTCATTAATATATGGTATTAAACTTGATATTTATTAATATATATATATAAATGAGGGGTAATTCAGTAATTTTAAATAAATAAATCGTCTCAACCAACCCCTAATTGCTTTATTATATATATAATTATGATTATCTTATGTGATATTATCAGGGTTTAATAAAAGCTGTAATACAGAAGCGTACCTGATTCCATGACGATAAATATGAATACGGATTGTGGTACTCGATCTTTTACAGACTTAATTCGGCCTAAATCTGTATCTCACTCGATCTTATGGGAATAGAGGAGTAGATGTTGTGAATAGTCTCGGGGACCAAGACCTTATTGTGATATTTATATAGTAGTCCAATTAGACCACATTAACCCTAATCAGAACTCTGTTGAGTATTACATATTATAAAACCCATACCGAATAAAGTGTTATTGGATCCTTTATTTTAGACCACTAAATTAGTCCAAATATAAAATAAACATTAAATATAATTATCTTTGATTTGTAAGCCCATATATTGTGAATAGTATAAAATATTATAACAAAATAATCTTTTATTCAACTCTCATCAAGTTTTTGGATTTTATTAATTTCTTATGTTTCTTCTTTGATTTTCTGAACTCCGCACTTTAATTGTACGCTTAAGAGGGAGAACATGCGTCTTTATGATTTGAGGGCTAGGGTTTGGATTATTTGTTTAAATTTTATGGGTGTTTTATGTGTAATTACCTAGTTTATATTTATATTTAGTAGTTGAATTAATGGTCC
The DNA here is from genome assembly GCF_009905375.1 of Apium graveolens. NCBI lineage: Eukaryota > Viridiplantae > Streptophyta > Magnoliopsida > Apiales > Apiaceae > Apium > Apium graveolens. Next base: position 190,537,384 of record NC_133650.1, read on the forward strand.
AGAAATGTGATGGACGAATGTAATGAAATACCAAAGTGATTTTGATGAATGCAATTGTAGCATTATTTATAAATTATTAAATTTTTGTATTTTTCTCGAATTAAATAGAGATTAACGAATTTGAACCGAACTCGAGTGAACTCTTGTCGAACACGAGTCAAACACCAGTTCGTTCGTTAAGCTTAACTGATAATAAAATTGGTCGAAGTTAAGTTCGGTAGGCTGTCGAACCGAGCTTATCGAGCTCGAAATCGAGCGAGCTTAACGAACAACTCGATTCTTTTACAAGCCTACATATTTTAAAATAATATTTTACATATTTGTTTCGTAAAACAAATAAAAAATAATTTTAGATTTAAGTTTTACAAGACTTAATCACACTTGATTTTTTATGACATATTGACTTACGACTTGACTAATACGAATTTAATCTTTAAATATATTTATTTATATTTTTATTCAAGATTATACAAAATATGACATAAAATATATACGAAATTAAGATATTTCAACGGGAAATAAAATATAAGGAATGTTTAACTGAACAGATTTGAATTTGACATCATATATACAAAACACAAAAATAAATGAACTGAAAAAATTGATAGGTGCAGGGCACTTCATTTGCGGGGTTGGCAGCTTGTATACTAAAAAATATCACCAATAAAATTATACTCCATTTGTGCTGTTTAATTTTACCCAACACTAATTTTATAAATTAAATATTAATAAATTCTACTATATATTTTATCTATTTTTTTTACTTTTATTTTACTAATTACATATTTTTAATTTATGTGTCAAATCTCGTACATGTACAAATGGGCAAGATGAATGGAGCATGAAAACATGTTTTTGCCATATTTCCTCTAGAAGCATTCTCGTCTGTACGAGGGTGTGCGTACTTGGTTAAGTCATTTTTGTGTGCACCACAACTGATAATATCTTCCAACATTTATGACATTGACGATAAAAGATATGTTCTAATAATAATTATTTAATATTTTTTTAATAAATTAACAATTTTTTTAAATTATTTCCAACAAAAGAGGCTATTAATTTTCATGCTTTGATAATGATCTTATAAGATTATTAGACCCCTGATAATATAGAGTTATTTCTTAGTAGCATTTATTATTTATTTTCTCAATATGGATAAAATAAACCGGTGTTAAATTTAATGCACATACTTTTTCAATAATATAAAAGATTCTGGGACCGTGTGGTAAAGTAATTGCTGCATAACAGTAATCTTCGTTTGCTTTCAAAAAAAAAAAATCTTCGTTATAATCTTCCCAAGTGACCAAACCAATGACAATGAATAAAAAAATTTATATATACTAATAATCTTTTCAATTCAAGTCAATGTTATCATTATAAGTTTCCCATGTCATCTTAGTGGGAGGAATCTAACTAACCTTTAGACTACAGGTAACTAAAAATTTGAAAAATAATCAACAAAATATACGATTAAGATACTTTAAGATACGCTTAAAATTGAAAGTGAAAATTAATTTGGGAGGGAGGAATTACCGATTAAAAGTTAAATCTTGTCATTTCATATTTATTTTGGGACAATTTTTTGAACCTCCGTGCCTCACAAAACTAAAAATAATTATCTGAGAAAATGAATTTTCCGTTGCATTATCATTTTGTTTTGTCCAATCAGTAAAGCCAAAGGTCCCATTTAATTTACTACGATAAAACATAATTCTGATTTTTTTAAAAAACATTCTTTTTGTACTGTACTTTAAACAATAATTTTTATTTAAAACAACTCAAAATAATTTAAAAAACTATATTTTAGAGGAATATTAAAATATTTGTTGAATTTCTCGTCCCCAATAGAAGAACCCAATGGGAATGGGACACATGGAGTACTAAAATTGCCTCTCAAGTATAGTAGTACTCCCTCCGTCCCATATTACATGTCCCTTTTGAAAAAATTACGCATATTAAGAAAAAGGGGACGGTATGTGATAAACCGTTGCCACAGACCAGTTATACAACAAACGGTTTTCTGTGCGTTGGGTGAGCTAATTAAGGGTTGAGAATAGGACAACAAGCCCCAGGGACTGCAGACAATGACAGCGATTTGTAAAAATTAGTTTACACAAACCACGGACTACGGACAATGTCCGCGGTTGGTGACTGTTTCCTTATCTTCGACAGCACCAATCGCGAAAAAACTCAAAAAACTCTCCTCAAAAGCTTCAACATTTAGGCGATTCTGAACCTTTTTTTTGAAGAAATTCAAGCATCTTTCTCAATTCAAGGTATATTCCTTCTTTTCAATTTTAATTTATGTTTGCGGATAATTTATTTGCTCGTATGTTTCGTCATAAATATAAAAAAGAGAAAAATATGGGTGTTGGTCATGTTTTACATCTTAATGATTTAAATACTAGTAAAGAACCTAAAACCCCTCTATTTGTTGAAGATGATGAGTTTGTAGATAATATTGGGAAAAATAAAAATTTTATTAATTTATATGAAGATTTGGTTGAGTTGAGGATGAAGATGATGATGTAACAGATGAAAATGAGCTTTAAAATGATTGTTGAGGGTGAGAATAAATTTTTTAGGGCTTATGCTTTAAGAATGAATTTGCCATTAAAATTCAAGTGACCCATCGTAATAAAGAAAACGATATATATGGTCGTTTATTTGTTTGTAGGCTTTCTGGGAAAAGTGCCCTGTAATCAGCCTCAAAAGCAATGTCAACTGAGTCATTAACAAGTCCATCTAAATCTGAACGAAATCTGGCCCATCTGCCAATATCAATGAACCACCGAACAAGCCAATACTCTCCTGCAAACGTGGCCTCCTTAAATAGGCCCCCTGTAACCAACCATGTTCACCGGCGCTCGTGGAATCTGTGGACTAGCACCAAACTGTCTGCTCGCCATGTCCGGATGCTGCCACTCAACCACATCATAAAATACGATGGGAACTCGACCACACCCAGCTACCTGTTCCTGTATCATCTCACAATGCATAACCTTAGCATATGGCCTCAAAACTACCTCATCACCAGCAACACCATCAAATTCACCCCTATAAAATAGTAAACTGTGGTGAGGACCTCCTTTCCTGCACTTTTTTGTAATACCCTGATGAGTAGAATAGGCACATCACTCTGCAACCGGATAATCCTCCTGATCAGGGTGTCATACAGGCATGCCAATGCGAGGAAATCTCTCGTAAGACCAAACTTGTAACAAACACGTACAACAAGCAATGGTCTTAATACCCTTCTTCGCAGCATTCTCCAATCCCCTGTATAAGTGAACTAACACAGCTGCACCCCAACCATAATAAGGAATCTCCCGCATATTAACCGAAGGGTGAATGTACCCAACATGAACAAAAGACCTGTTGTTCGTCGGAAAGAGGATTCAACCCATCACGAATAGTAATATGCCTTCGTATGTATAACTGTGGCCAACATATTATTCTTCTCGGTCTTATCTCTACCATATCTATCAAGAATTTTTGTATTGTAGCGATGTCATGATTTTTTTTTTATTGATTGGCACAATATTATTGAATGAGCTATGATAATGGTAATGATACGCTTTTCTGTGTATTCTACCCTATGATGCAAACTTAATCCTATGTACATGAAATACAATTTCCGATCAGTGTTTTGGTTAATTTGTTTCAGGTTATAAAATATTAAAATATTAGGTGATTTTGTTTTAATATTCTTAAAATATTACAGATTTTGGGGTACAATTCTTTAAGATATATATATATATATATATTATATTTTATACTTTTATTTTGTAAAAAAGTGAGTTAAAGCAAAATATCGCCAAAGTGAGTAGATTTATTTATTTTGAAATATTAGGATGTGTATATTTATTATTTATGTGTTACATAATTGGCCCAAAGAAAGGTTATTTAATGTCCAAATAATGAATGTACGTACGGGAATAAATATGTAATAATTATAAAAAAATTATGTGAGTAACTAACTGGCCCAAAGGAAGGTTTTTTGCTTGACCCAATTTATTATTTATATTTGATTTCTGCGTGGAGAGTGCCACTTGCGAGTTAATATTTATGTCCAAAGACTTGATTTCTGTGTAGAGAGTACCACTTGCGAGTTAATATTTTTGTCCAAAAACTAAATATTAATGTTGTTAGAAATATGTTGTAGTCTTGATTATAATTCACCAAAATAAGTAGATTTATTAGTGACTTTTGTAGCCTTCAACGGATAACCACAACACATTCTGTGCACTAGAATAGCTGGGGAATTTGGTAGTTATTGTAGTATCTAAGTCATGTTGAATACTAGCAAGATATGCAAAATAGGTGGGCTAAGTGTAAATGTAAAATGCCTTGGAATTTTGTATAAGTGAAAGAGTATCAACTGTTATGGAACCAACTTCAACTGCTAATCTAAAAGCTTCAACAGATGACTCTACAAGCTTCAATGGATAATCTGGTCAAGAAGCCTTCAACGGATATCAGATAAAGCTGTCAACGAATGCTATCAGGAAAGTTTTAACAGATGATACTAAAATAGTGTCAACGGATAGCACCTATGAAACTTCAACGGATAATCAACAAAGATAGCAGTTGATAGTGACTTGACAGAAACTGACAGAGTCACATGAGTTGATAGTGCACAAAAGAAATATGGTAGCCTGGTTGCAGATTTTAGAAAAAAATGAAGCATTTCCATTTCCATGCAATACAAGCTCGTTCAATGATGTTGTATCTAACATGGATTGCATTGGATAGAGAAATGAAGCAATATGTGTTAGTGTTTGTGCCCTAGAGACAACACTATTATGTTTATATTATAAAACATTTGGATTATTAATTTTGATTATATGGATTATTCTTTAGTAATTTATTATATCTTTATTTTCTGCGATAAGATGTTAGATTAATAAATGTCCTTGGAATATGATATGTAATTTTATATCTCTAAGTACATGACTTAGAAATGAGATTATGAGAATAGTATCGATATTCCTAAAGATCCCTAGTCGAGTATTATTATTAAGGGATAATAATAATGCATTAAGACTAGTGTGCATGTTGACTGATGATCACATCTCATTGATCATAGGTATATTGATACTAAAGTCAAAACACAGGCACATGTATTATATACATGGTGCTGGAAGACCCAATGTGAAATTCTACATGTCTGTTGTGTCATAAGTAATTCTCACAGTGATAATGATGTATTGGTCCTTAGACTTGAAATCATTATATTTCTATATGAGAATTAATATACTTTGGTTGCATTAAAAGTTACCTTTGACCGGGTGATGATAAAAGTGTATATTGGGTATATTATGAATCATATGAGAAATATGAATGATCTAGAAAGGATTTAACCCTCCTATTTTAGGAGTGATATTATTGGCCTCTTGTTTGAGAAAGACTATGAAATGCATGGCCATGCTCAAATGTTGATTTGATGTTATAGTCTACTCATCAATCAAGGAAACCTGGATTAAATTATGAAGAGGATGACACATAACATGCCTCGAGTTTAATCTATAATATATGGTTAAAAGGATTATAGTACATTGTACATTATGCACAAAAGGTTTAATCGATCACCGATTTAATTATTATTAATTGGTTAACAATGATGTATTACTAGATGTCGCTCATTGTTTATGATTTTAAATTAGATTTAAAATTGTTGCCAACGTAATAATAACCTAAAGGGTCGCACAAAGAATGATTGGAAGATTATTTAATTTAAATTCAGATTTAAATTAAATGTAAGTAATTCGAATTATTTGTTATTAATTAAGTGTGACTTAATTAATTAAATAAATAGGAAATTCGAATTTAATATTAAATCTGAAATTAAGTTATTGGATGTTTAAGTGAGACTTAATAATACAATAATTAGATTTTCGAATTTAATAATAATAATAACTCTAAAATTAAGTTTAGGGTTGGTGGCCCAATAGCTCTTGCCTATATAATATATTTTTCTAATAGAATTAGGGTTACACATTTTATTCGATAAAACATAAACCCTAGCAGCTTGAAGAGAGATAGAGAGAGCAAGAAAGGCGGCCTCAAGAGCGTGCTAGTACACACCCATCCTCCGGGCGATCATTCGTGTGGATACCTTCAAGGCGTAGATCATTCCAGCGACGGGCTACGTGGTGATCATTCAAGACCTCCATCTTTCCATTAACGTAAAGCTTCTTAAGGTAAACATACTGAACTACGAAATAAATATTCTTTTTCGCATGGATTCTGCGGAGGGTTTCATTTTTTTAAGATTTAAATTTACATTTTCGTTGCGTTCATGTGCTAAAAACCCTTCAATGGCATCAGAGCTACTTGCGAAAAGTTTTTAATTCGTTTATGTGTTTAACCATTTTCGATATATGAGCATGTACGTGATTCGCCATGATTTGATGTTGATATAATATGCTTGTATATGTATGGTTTTGAATATATGATATTCATGTGAGTTGTATAATCATAAGATGATTATGTAATCTGTATATATACTGATATGTTAGGTCACACAGACTGTAGAAGGGGGTTGAATACAGTGTTTATCACAATCAAATCAAATTAAAGAACACAAGTAACAGAAAACAAGCTTTATTAAACTCTGTTACAAAATGGAACTGTCCTCTCTCAGTGATGAACAAATTATCACGAGAGCTGCTAGGGTTACAATAAATAATAACTTCGATTATGATAACACACATAGTGTAAACCCTATGTCTGTGTTTATATACTACACAGTTACAAGATAATCTCTAATTTTATGGAATATAATTCTGCTTCCTAAAATATATCAACTAGTTATCTTTTCTTCCAAGTATTCTATTCTTCATAGAATTCCTTCTTCATGCATATCTCTTCTTGCATTTGTCTTGATCTTCTTTCCTTTCAATTAGCCGTCTTCCTTATCTGAAAGTCTCCTTAAGTCCTGATATTATCTCCTGATAAATATCTCCTGATAACTTAAGTTCTGACAATTTAAGTTCTGACTTCAGTATAAGTGCTGATTTCCAGTTAAGTACTGATTTTTCCTGTTTAAGTAAGATCTGAAAACTAAACACAAATCATATTAGACATGACATTATCAAATATATCTAACAATCCCCCCCAACTTATAAATTAGCATAATATACAAGTTTAACTGATATTTGATGATGTCAAAAATATTAAGTACAAATGCATGAGAATTTGACTAGATAACTACAACTTACAGTCCTTGTAGCTTTGCCATCTTTAACTTCTGATAACAGCTTCAGTCTGTATACACATCAGAATTTGAGCAGTTGTAGATCTTGACTTGGCTTCAATTACTGATCTCTTTGATGTCAGGAGTTGTTCTGAGATAGTTCTTTAATAAACATCTCTCAGCATATTTAAGTTCATCAATCATCGTCATTTTAGCATTCTTCAATTCAACTGTATCTTCACCAGTTTGAAAGATAGCAGCCCTGAGATCATTTATTCTAGATTTTCTTATGTCCTGATCTAGTCTGATCAAATATGCCTTTTCAGACTCAAGATTGAATTCCACGGCCTTATAACCCAGAAAGGTAGTTATAATCTTAGCAGAGTTAGGCTTCATCTCGACAATATCACCCTTGTGATCTCTGTACTTGGGACAGTATGTGCTGTCAGACTTCACAGAATAAAGCTTCTTCTGTCTCTGAATTTAAGTCTTCAAATAATTTGCAGCACCATCTGTTAATCTGTTCTTCACTTGAAGTAAGAATAGAACATGTTCTAGTTCCTCATAATACTTCAGTGGTATAGCATTCTGTCTAATATGGTATACCCTTCCATCTGTCATAAAATATAACAAGATGTGTTCTTTCAAGAAGGTATGGTAAACCATCTGTACAGATTCAAGCTGATTCAATCTTTCAGGAGTTGCTCCAACACCTGGTTCACTTAAAGAAGTTGGATCATTGGTTGTGTTCTGTATTCTTCTTTCATCAGCTTTACCCAATCCAGATTTATCTCTTGCTTCTTTTCCTGTAACCACTCTTGCTTCAAAACCACTTGTTGCAGTCTTCAAAGGTTGAGTCTGTTTAGCTTTGGTGAATCCTGGTAGGAGTAACTTTGAAGGTTTAACATGAGCAATGTCAGAGGTCTTCTTTTCCTTATCTTCTGATATCAAGCCAACTTGAGCTATATCAGAGGTTGCTTGCTTCATTGTCATATCAGAACTTACTATATCTTGACTCTGAACAACTTGAGCCATGTCAGAGGTTGTTTGAGAAATCTTCTTTGAAATCAGAGTAAGATTAGCATCTTCATCAGATATTTCTTCATCCATAGTAGGCACATAAACCTTTACAGGTTTACCAACTTTTTCTTTGCCCTTGGGCCTTGGATTTATCTCCATTTGTGATTTGGCCTTAGTTACCTCAGGATTTATCCTTTCTTTTATCACAATGCCTTTAGCCTTAGGAATTTTCTTTTCAACAACAGAAGCTTCAGATTTGGAGTTGACTTTTTCTAACTTAAGTCTAGCTTCTTCTTCATTTAGACTCTCAAAGTCCATTCCTGGATTTTCTTTCAGAAATAACTGTCTTGAAATTTCCTCATCAAGTTCCAGATGTTCATCAGAACTTATCCTTTTACCAGTATCAGAACTTTTTCTTCTCCCAGTATCAGAACTTGTTCTTTGACTTGTAGTTCCAGCTTTACTTGATGAAAAACCTTTACTTTGACCATGACCTCCACCCATTCCAGAGTTTCCCTGGTCATCTTTCCCATCATCCTTTCCCTTCAGTGTCTTTATAGGTTTGCATTTGGACTTAATTACTTTCTCCCCCTTTTGGCATCAGCAGGTAAAAGAAGAGAGACAAGAAACTCCACTGAGGATTGGATCTCATTGAGTTGAGATTGCTGAGAAGCTTGATTCTTAAGAATATCATCAATCTGAGCCTGTTGCTTCTCTTGAGTTTTCTCAATGTACTCAATTCTGTCAAAGGTAGGTTTGAAAAACCTTTTCTTGTCCAGCTTGGCAACCATATCTTGCTGATTTAAGGATTCTTAAATCTTGTCTACCTTGGCCTGAGTTACAGATTGTTGACTTTGAAGGTGTCTTGTACTGAGTGCAGTAACCCTGAGCTGTATCTTGAAATCATCATTGACTAGCATCTCATCAGCCTTTGCCAAGTGCTCAGCAAGTATGTTTGAAGTAGGAACGAAATCAACTTTGTTCCATTCCTTGGTCCACTCCCTTCCTCTAGGAGTTTCACTCCAAGGTACTGGTGCATCTCCTCTAACAAACTTTTTAACAAGATCAGCTTTTGAAGGAGCTTGTGGAGGTGCATGCCCAGATGGACCAGCTGCATCAGCATCTACTGTGGCAGCAACTTCACCAGTAACTTCATCATTAGCAGCATCAGAACTTATAGAATCAACATCATCAGCTTCTTCTGATAGAAGAATAGTATGAGTGGCTATTGAGGCTTCAACATCATCCTCTAAGTGCTGATCTCCAACTAAGTTCTGATCAACAGCCAAATCTTGATGCCCACCTAAAACCTGATTTTCATCACCCAGATTCAGAATAGGTGTAGTAGGAATATCTTCATTAAAATCAGCATCCAGAATTGGGGTTGTTGGTGGAGTGATTTGAGCTGATGGAGCTTCCAAGTACAGAACCTCAGGCACAATCAGGTTGTGAATATCAATCTCAGCACTTGAGCCTGGGTCTTCAGTATGTACTGGTTCATTTACAGGAGACACACGAGGAGTTGGCAGTCTGTCTTGAATAGTTTCTGGTTGTGCTGAAGGAAGTAATTCAATAACAATTGATTCTGTTGGGATCATAGATTCCTGACCCCCTTCCTTAGCTCCTTCTTCCAGAATTTCTTCAGAATGTGATGATACACTGACAAACCTCCTGGCTCTTTACTTTTTATGTCTCTTTGCAGAACTAGAGACTTTGGGAGCTTCATCATCAGAATTTAGCTTTTTCAGCCTTTTTAGGGGCCTAGAACTCCCAATTTCAACATCCTTCTGAGAAGAGACCTTCTCAGCTTCTACAACAACAGGTTCTGATATTGGAACATGTTCCTCACTGTCTGTCTCATCCCTCTGAACAATCCTCCTTCTCTTCTGTTGTGTCTGAGCTACAATCTTTGTCTTCTTAGGTTTGGAAGATGAAGGCCTCACAAGATGTGCTGATGTTGAAGGTTGAGATGTCTGTGATGGTTTAAAATATGTCTTGATGGAGGGTTGAGTAGGTTGAGGTTGGGAAGTTTGAGGTGTAGGTGTGGTATGTTCTGATGGTTGGTGAGGTGGCTGGGATGTGCTGGTGGGTTGAACATCAGGGTAAACAGATGTGTAGGTTTGAGGATCAGCATTTACAAGAATCTGTTTTACAGACTGATGTATCTGTAAGGGTCTAACCACTTTCTTCTTAATGTCAGCATTTAACAAATCATTAAAAGCCCTTTTTAAAAGCTTAAAAGGTGGAATTGAATCAGTGATAGATTGGGGTTCATCAGCACAACAAAAATTATATATAAGCTGACAGAATCTAGAAAAGTATACTACATTCCTATTCTCTGTCATCCTATCCCCTATGAATCCTAGCACAACACTTGCAAAATCAAAGTGAGTTTGATAAATAAGAGCATACCCGATTTGCTGACTCATAATTGGAATGGCATCAAAGTTGGAGCACTTATTGGCGAATGCCTTAGTGATACAATCGAAGAAAAAGCTCCATTCCTTTCTGATATTTGCCCTTTTCAACTGTCCAAGCTTGCCCAAACGTTTCTCATAGCCCAAACTGGCCATGAGCTGCTGAAGAACAGGGTCCTCCACTGTTGAAAAAGTACAGCCTTCTGGTAAGTGGAGAGCTTTACGAACTGCTCCAGGAGTAACCACATGCTCAACATCATTGACTTCAAATACGATGCTTGGAGTACCAGTAGCACCACCATCATTAAAAATCCCAGTCCGCCAAAATGTCAGAACTTGTTGGCTTGAAATAGTTTGAGATTGGGTCAAAACATACTCAATCTCACTACTTGCTAAAAAATCTTGCACAAAGTGCAAATCTGATGGAGCTTCAGCCTTGTTCAAGATTGCAGCATAGTTGTTTGGTACAAACTTGGCTCCATCAATAATTAAATCTTTGGGTGCCATGAGAAATAAGTGAGAAATAAAATTTCCTGTAAGGTGTTTGATAAAATGTCTGTAAAGAAACCGTCAGTAAAAAGTGAGAGAGAATAAGAAAAGAGAGAGAGTAGAAAAAAACTGAAAATAAAAGATTTAAAAAGTCTTTTATCTCTCTTACTTAGACACCCCACGTGATAACAGTTAAAAAGTAGTGGAACAGACCTTTACACCTGTCAAACATGCAGCAGTTAAGGCAGGAATTAATGGGCATGGTAAATAAGCAATTATTACTTATTACATGCAGTTTTTCAAGGAGAAAAACCGTCCCACTAACCAAGTAATCCCATTAAATAAATGATTATTACTGCTTTATCTCTCATAAACCAATATTAAAAAAAATATGATGTTTGAGGTAATGACCAAAAATAAACCAAGTAAATAAATATTTCCATGTTAGCATCAGAACTTGATTATTATCAGAATTTAAAAGGTCATTAGAACTTGATTATTATTAGAATTTAATAGGTAATCAGAATATGAAACGACCCAGAGACAAAATCTTGCAATAAAGTAAAATTTCATTAATATATTAAATGAATACATTTCATGAAATTTAAATTACATGCATAAAATTACAAGATTGCCCTAGTCTAAAATCTCTAACATCAACAACCTTAGTCCTAGTCTAAAAGACTGACAAAGCTGACAGTGAAGAGAAACAGTGTAACACCCCCAAATTCAAGGTCGTAAATTCGGGTCGTTACGATCACTTATTACTTAAATAATTCTCTTTTCACAATATTACTCAACCTTTTATTCAAACTCACACACACACAGGTTATATGCTCGGAAACAGTATCAAATAAATCATCTCCACTTATCTACCTGACGGGGCTGGCGCACAAAAAGCCTACAGAACTCACGAGCGTTCCTTACCCGCCTACGGACAGCAGTCCTGGTCTGATCCATGCTGGTAGTTTGTTGTGATATGATATATAAAAGCAAGGGTGAGCATTATAGCTCAGCAAGGTATATATCCCCATAATTAAGTATGTAAGGATAAATAAAACCAATAATTATACTTTGTATCTCCAAAGCATTCTGAAAGTTTATATGCTTGTCAAATTTATAATATTCTCAAAATCAACTACAATAGTATATCCACTGGATACTTGTATTCATCTCATTCTCAAAATCATTTTATACTCGTACTCATTTTATTTCAAAATCTCAAGATGTTACTCGAACCAAGATTCTCAAATGAGTGTGATATATATATTCATCAACATCCCAATTTAAAACTCAGCCTTATTGGCAGATTTCTCAAATGAATTTGATATATAATCATCAATATCCTTATTTAAACTCAGCTTCATTGGCAGATTTCTCAAATGGATTTGATATATATTCATCAATATCCTTGTTTAAAACTCATCCTTATCAGCTCTCTATTGTATATTTCACAACAGTTTTTCCAAAATGGAAGAAAGGGACCATACTGGAATAAACCACGTATCGGTGATCAGCCGAATACGAAATTTTCTCTACTAGTAGAAGGAATATAAACCTAGCCGCCTTTGGGCTCATCAAGACACTACACGGTGGTTGCCCATTGTCATTCAAGTCCGAAAGTCAATGGTCACATAGACCATATAACCGTACAACGCGCCACTCCGCGCTTGCATAATGCGCCACTCCGCGCCTGGTCACTGCCCGATACCACTCTGTGCCGGGCAGGCCACATTCCAGGCCCAAGACAGTTATATCTTTTGCTCAAAATCTTTTTTCGAAGGAATAGGTCGTTAAAAGTTGACCTTTAAACAAGATAATTTATTCATCACTTTTAACTCAATTGATCTTTGGGAGTTGTCTGAGTTTTGAATTTAAAATCATTTTCAAATCCCTATCTGTAGTAGGGTGACACATATATTACTCACTTGTTCTTTATTGAACGAGGAAGCAAAACTTTTATGCTTCTACACTAAGTTCCCTAAGGTTTTGATACGTTTCAAATGATTAATCTCTTTCAAGAGTTTTGAATAATTTAGAAAGTACCTTTGGGAACTATGTCTATTTTTAAATAAATTTTTAGAAGTCCGAAGATATTAAATATCTAAGGTCTCATAATAATTTAAGAGGGATTCTATGAATTGATAAAATCTTATAAATAAAACATCTCTGTATAAGGTTCAATGAATTGATAAAAACCTTATATATAAAATATCTTTGAATATGGTTCAATGAATTGATAAAATCTTAAAAACCTTAAATATAAAATATTTCTGAATAAGGTCCAACGAGTGGAGACACCTTAATCAAATAATCAAAACAGGATTTGGTATCCTATAATTGCTCTTTGAATAGTTAAATCTTTATTAAATAACGTGAAATAATTTATAAATTATTCAGTATATTTTTAAATACTTTCTGGATATTTAATAATCCTTTAAGTATCGCTTTATAAAATAATCAATCAAGTAAGGGTGTCTCTTAAATGAATAAACCAATATTTCTCAAAGTTTAAGTCAAAATCTCAATCGTTCGCTTGATACATATATTACGCGAACATACCTTATTTATCGAAATAGAAATCTTTCGCGTCCGGCTCTCTCCGGAATTAAATCGTTATTAAAATATCTCCGACTCCCATTACCATATATTATATTTGAAATACATTTCAATTTCTCATACTCGTGTAAAACGAAATTTGTTTTCGTAAACAATCGCATAATTCGTATGTATTGATATCATAGACAAGTATATATATATTTGAACTGTAAACCATGGCATCAATATCACAACAGTATATATATAGCATGGATAGTATGAGATAGGGTTTCGAAAACTTGCCTCAAGTAATCGAAGTGGTATGGTCTCTGGTGTTTGGTTGCCGATCTATAAACAAGAACCAACGGTCTAAGTTAGTACACGATTAACGTCTCGCTTTTATTAAGCAACTTTCGCAACTACTCAAGTATAACGAATCTCCGATCATCACATTCTCAACACTTATATTCTCACTTTATAACATGGTCGAGTTTTGAAATCGATCGTTCGCCTAAGAAAGTCCATTTCGAGTTTTAAGCTCGAACGTGAGAAAACGCGCGTCAAAACTAGGTTTTTATGCGTTTCTCGCTTGCGCTCGCTTTACCAAAACATTTTTATAAAATCGAAAAATTAATATTTTCTCAAAATTCTTTTTGGAAAGTCTTCTCTACTGTCATATCCATTTTTCATAATTTTTCCAAAATCTTTAAATTATTTTAAGTCCTTCAAAATCACCATGCAAGTGGACTTAAGTGCAGTTGGCTAATCGCAGAAATGTTTTACACTAAAACGACCATAACTCTTAAACCGTAAATACATGAAAATACTTCAGATTTGGCTTCTTTTTCTTCACCATCTCATATGGTGTTTTCCATGCTTGTTAATGAGTGTTGCATTCTGAGTAAAACAAGCAGTCTGCACAGCTTCAACCTAAAAGTAGGTTGGCAACTTTGCTTCATCAAGCATAGTTCGTGCAGCTTCAATAAGAGTTCTATTCTTTCTTTTAAAAACTCCATTTTGTTGTGGAGTTCTAGGAGCAGAAAATTCCTGCTTTATTCCATGGTCTTTGCAGAACTCTTCAATGATCAAATTCTTGAACTCAGTGCCATTATCACTTCTTATGATCTTCACAGAATCTTTGACCAATTTATCTAGTTGCTTGACATGATCAATCAAAATAGATGCACTTTCACTTTTTGTGTGCAAAAAATACACCCATGTGTATCTGGTGAACTCATCCACTATGACCATAGCATATTTCTTCTTTGCAATAGACATGACATTCACTGGACCAAATAGATCAACATGTAGTAGGTGATAAGGCTCAAGAATTGATGATTCAGTCTTGCTCTTGAAAGAAGGTTTTCTTTGTTTTGCCTTCTGACATGAATCACAAAGGCCATCAGGAGCAAATACTGATTTTGGCAGTCCTCTCACAAGATCTTTCTTGACTAGTTCATTTATATTGTTGAAATTTAAATGAGAGAGTTTCTTGTGCCAATTCCAGCTTTCTTCAATTGATGCTCTACTTAACAGACAGATTACAGAACCATCAGTACTTGTTGAAAGCTTGGCTTCATAAATGTTACCATGCCTGTATCCTTTCAGAACAACTTTGTCTGTAGATTTGCTTACAACTTCACAGTGTTCTTCAAAGAAATCCATATGATAACCTCTGTCACAGATTTGACTAACACTCAGCAGATTGTGTTTAAGTCCTGAGACCAGAGCTACTTTTTCAATGATGACATTCCCCAGATTGATATTGCCATATCCCAAAGTTTTTCCCATGTTGCCATCTCCATAAAAAACACTTGGGCCAGCTTTCTCCACAAAGTCTGATAGCAGGGCTTTATTTCCAGTCATATGTCTTGAACATCCACTGTCCAGAACTAGGATGTTTTTCCTATTGCCCTGTAATCACAAAGTCCACTAGTGATTAGTTTTAAGGACCCAAACTTGCTTGGATCCTTTGGCCTTATTAAGTTTGATAACATTTGCAGCAGATTTAACATCAGAGTTAATGTTAACATTTTTCATATCAGCATTTACACTATCAGACTTTGTATCAGAACTTACACTAGAAGGAACAATGCTAACTTTCTTTAAAGATGGTTTTATTTGATAATAATCATAGTACAAACTATGATATTCCTTACAAGTAAAAATGGAATGCCATAAACTACCACAATGAAAACAAGGATCTTGTGGCCTATATCTAACAGACTGACTCTTAACACCTGACTTTGAAGGTAAGGAGTTTATGTTCTTATTTTTCCTGCAAAAAGAAGCCAGATGGTTAGAAATTCCACAGTTATAACATTTCTTTCTAGGAGCATTAGGAACAGGCTTATAATCATTACTTTTATTCACACCTTCCTTTCCATTCCTATTTTTCCTAGGTGGCTTTACCTTGTTTACATTTTTAACATCTTTCAGCTTATGCTTAAGCTGCTTCTTTGTCATTAAGCCTATGTTTACTTCACTTGGCTTACCCTGTTTTGGTTTGTCAGAAGTTAATTTCTCTTTAACTTCTGATTTATCAATATCAGACTTTACGCTACAAACTTAATAGGATTTACCTTTGGTTTTTGTTTAACAACTATAGGCTCAACCTCTACAGTTCCCTTATCATTCTTATCATCTCCATAACCTAAGCCTTATTTCCAGTTTCCACTACTTAACAAATTCTGAGTTGTTCTGCCAGAGTTAGTCCAAGTCCTGATAATCTCTTTTTCCTTTTCTAACTCAGTTTTTAAAGATTCATTTATTTTAAGAATTTCATCCCTATCATAAAATGCATCATCTCTATCTTTCTAAGTTTGATGGAATATGACTAACTTTTTTTCTATATAATCATTCCTCTTCTTATAAGCAAGATTTTCAGAAGTTAATCTTTCACATGTTAAAGTTTGATCTCTATAACTAATGAACATGGTTTTAAGATATCTTCTCAACTCATTAATATCATTAGTATGAAAGGCATAAGTAGTTTGAGGTACCTTTAACTCAGCAGCATCAGAACTGCTATCAGCATTTGCCATCAAGATATAGTTTACCTCACTTTCAGAATCTGAAGTGTCTGTCCAGCTTTTCTTCTTTGTGACAAGAGCCTTGCCTTTATCACTCGTCACTTTCTTGCAATCAAGAGATATGTGGCCTTTCTCACCACAGTTGTAGCATTTCACATTTGTGTAATCTCCTCTGTCAGACTTTCCTCCTCTGCCTTCAGATTTTCTGAAACTCTTCTTATCAGAACTTGTACCTTTCCTGGAAAACTTCTTTCCTTTTCTGAATTTCCTGTATGCAATCCTTGTGATTCCTTTCACCATAAGAGCACACAACTTCATCAGGATCCATATCAGGTAAGCTTTCAGTTTCAGAGTCATCATCAGTATCAGAACTTGATGATTCAGTATTAGACTTTGTGATGAGAGCTTTTCCCTTGCCTTTCCTTGAGGCAGCTGCTTTGGGGGATTCCTCCTCAGCCTTAAGAGCAACTGTCCTTGACTTTCTTCATTTTCTCTTGTTTCTTTGTTCCATCTCAAGTTCATGAGTCTTGAGCATCCCATAAATTTCATCAAGAGTTGTTTCTTCAAGATTATAGTTGTCTCTTATAGTGGTGGCCTTCAAATCCCAACTTTCAGGAAGTGCTAACAGGAATTTAAGATTTGAATCCTCAAGATCATATTCCTTGTCAACTAGTGACAGATCATTCAAGAGTTTGACAAATCTGTCATATAAACCAGTTAATGACTCATCAGGCTTTGAGTCAAACTGTTCATACTCTTGAGTAAGTATAGTCTTCCTGTTCTTCTTAATTGATTCGGTTCCCTGCCATCTTGTCTCCAAAGCATCCCA
The DNA here is from genome assembly GCF_009905375.1 of Apium graveolens. Taxonomy (NCBI): domain Eukaryota; kingdom Viridiplantae; phylum Streptophyta; class Magnoliopsida; order Apiales; family Apiaceae; genus Apium; species Apium graveolens. Next base: position 190,554,907 of record NC_133650.1, read on the forward strand.
TATCTCCTTTGCAGTCTTGCAGTTGATTACCCTGTTTGACATTACATTATCAATAGCACTATGCAACAAGTGTCGTACCTTAGCATCCTTAGCAATTGATGAGATATTTTCAGCAGTATAATCACTCTTCTCCTTTGGTACAGACTTTGCTAATTCTTCTGCAACTACAACAGAGAGTTTGGTTTGCTTGTGTGGTCCTTCATTGATTCTGTCAAGGTATTCTGGATCAGTAGCTTCTAGAAACATAGACATCCTCACCTTCCATATGGAATATTCAGATGGTTTCAAGTATGGGAACTCTAATAGTCTCATATCGACTATGGATTTGAGTCTTTGGACGTTCTTCAGTTTTGGTGGGCTTAGTTGGAGTTTGTTCTTCTTCAGACATGATTGTTTTCGGATCTTAAACTGTTTGTGTGTTAACAGATCTGCTCTGATATCACTTGTTAGGTCACACACACTGTAGAAGGGGGTTGAATACAGTGTTTATCACAATCAAATCGAATTAAAGAACACAAGTAACAGAAAACAAGCTTTATTAAACTCTGTTATAATATGGAACTGTCCTCTCTCAGTGATGAACAAATTATCACGAGAGCTGCTAGGGTTACAATAAATAATAACTTCGATTATGACAACACATATAATGTAAACCCTATGTCTGTGTTTATATACTACACAGTTACAAGATAATCTCTAATTGATATGGAATATAATTCTGCTTCCTAAAATATATCAACTAGTTATCTTTTCTTCCAAGTATTCTATTCTTCATAGAATTCCTTCTTCATGCATATCTCTTCTTGCGTTTGTCTTGATCTTCTTTCCTTTCAATCAGCCGCCTTCCTTATCTGAAAGTCTCCTTAAGTCCTGATATTATCTCCTGATAAATATCTCCTGATAACTTAAGTTCTGACAACTTAAGTTCTGACTTCAGTATAAGTGCTGATTTCCAGTTAAGTACTGATTTGTCCTGTTTAAGTAAGATCTGAAAACTAAACACAAATCATATTAGACATGACATTATAAAATATATCTAACATGATATATACATGATTTATGTTTGTTCTAATTATGAGAATCATATTAGATACGGATTCTGAATTGGCTGCTGCAGATTTGCTGAAATCTGGGTCTGGTGTCCGATTTACGCAAACGAATACCCTATTCCATAGTTAAACGAGCGTCTGAACAAAACTGATAGCTACTGCTATCAACGACTCGTCTGTAAGGCGTTTGACGACGTTTATTGCCCGTAAACAGTGATTCTTGTTTTTCTGATTTGATTCTGATTTTTGTCATATTTTTTTTATGATTAGATCATGGATAATATGATATGTTAAGATCAGATTATGTGTTTTAACATGCTTTTATATGTTGTATGAGCATAGTGGATGGTTATGGCCTTTCGACCTTAGTGTAATGGTTTTGGTTTTAAATACGACTTGCATGTCATCAATCTTTGTAATCATAAATCTCGAATGTAACTCGAGTTATTCTTGTAAGTTTATTAGATTAGTTTTACTTTCAATCATGTAATGTAATTGAAGACTCAAGAAAGCTATCCAATGGAGGTGATTCAAAGAAAAAGACAAGGCATACAGGAAGTCTAAACAAAGAAGAAGACTTATGTAATATGTAGTTGTATTTATTTCCATCACCATATTAGATTGACCTTGATCTTTATCATGAGCTTGATAAAGATCACATAGGATGGGGCCATAACCAAACATATTTACTTTATTGCACTTTACATATTGATGTATGAATGTATGTATAGAATAGTTAATGATGCTTGCTTTAATTAGATTAACCACGCATGAATGTATGTATTAGATACGTCACCCATGCCATGCCTAAACAAGATAAAATTTGTAAGACTCAAGATTTTAAAATTTACAAACGATTATGAGATTCTCGTGTTTATGAAATACGGAATGAAATACGAATCTTCTTTATTTCCGACATGGGGCGATTTTGTCAACAACGAGTTCATAGAACTTGTAAGGCTGTGGGTATTAAGCGAGACCGATATGACTCCTCCACTACCTGGAAATCAAACCATTGACGAGTATTGATTTGAAGTATTTTATTCAAGGAAAAATTGGGAATCTCTTTATGATGGGATCATGATCGTTATAATACTAACAAAGCCCTAATGTTTATATTAAGTTATTTAGATGTCTTCCAATATATCCAATGTGTTAACCCCTAGATCGATAAGGAGTGGGTTCGCCAGAGCGAAGTACTGCCATCTATCGTGGGACGGCATGTTGAAGTATATGATACTTTTAGACCTTTGGGTTTTAACTTAACTAAGTTACCACAATAGGATTCTGAACTTAGAGGCATAGAGTTTGGTGAGATTTATTGGATAAATAAAAATAAATGTTGTTCCACTAAACTATCCAAGAGTTATACAGTTGATATAATTGACAAATGTTGTCTACCTTATTGAATCATGTTTTAGGAGTAAAGCCAAAGTTGAACTAAAACGTTGTGAAAATTTGGATCTTGGCTCACTAGAAAGTATATAGAAGATACTCTTTCCGAATTAATAGTTAGGGCCATTAATTTGATAAAATAGTGGGAGATATATATTTTGAATATATATGAATAATCACTTGAACATAATTTAATAATCATTTGTAAACTAATTTATCTTATGCATTTTAAATATTGTAGATATCAAATGACAATTAATTCAAACAACTTCTCTGTGAGATCAGTCCTTGAGAAGGACAAGCTGACAGGAACAAACTTCTTTGACTAGCAGAGGAACTTGAGGATTATCCTCAAACAAGAGCGCAAGCT